>NW_019242356.1:11821-60134 GCF_002742605.1 Olea europaea var. sylvestris | reverse complement strand
TAATGAAAACTTCGGGTTTGTTCATTTTTAGCGAATCGCTAGTCTAATTCGATCGGAATCGAGCCAATGAAAAGTGGTTTTTGATTTCATGATAACTTCGGGTTTGTTCATTTTTGGTGACTCGCTAGTCTAATTCGATTAGGATCGAGTCAATGAAAGGTGGCTTTAGATTTCATGATAACTTCGGGTACTTTCATTTTTGGAGAATTGCTAGTCTAATTCGATTGGAATTCAGCCAATGAAAAGTGGTTTTTGATTTCTTGATAACTACGAGTTTGTTAGTTTTTCGTGACTTGCTAGTATAACCCCATTAGAATCGAGCCAATGACAAGTGGTTTTTGATTTCTAGGTAACTTCGAGTTTGTTTGTTTTTGACGAATTGCTAGTCTAATTTGTCCGGAATCGAGCCAATGAAAAGTGGCTTTTGATTTCATGATCACTTTTGGTTTGTTCGTTTTGGGTGAATTGCTAGTCTAATTCGATTGGAATCGGTTCGTGAAAAGTGGTTCTTGATTTCATGAAAAATTCGGGTTTGTTCATTTTTGACGAATTGCTAGTCTAACTAGATTGGAATCGAGCCAATAAAAAGTGATTTTTGATTTTTTGATAACTTTGGGTTTGTTCGTTTTTGACGAACTGCTAGTCTAATTCGATTGGAATTGAGCCAATGAAAAGTTGATTTTGATTTCATGAAAACTTTGGGCTTGTTCATTTTTAGCAAATCACTAGTCTAATTCGATCGAAATCGAGCCAATGAAAAGTGGTTCTTGATTTCATGATAACTTCGGGTTTGTTCATTTTTGGCGAATTGTTAGTTTAGTTCGATTTGAATTGAGCCAATGAAAAGTGGTTTTTGATTTCGTGATAACTTTCGGTTTGTTCGTTTTTGGGAATTGCTAGTCGAATTCGAGAGAAATCGAGCCAATGGAAAGTGGTTTTCGATTTCATAAAAACTTTCGGTTTGTTCATTTTTGGTGAATTTCTAGTCTAATTCGGTTGGAATCTAGCCAATGAAAAGTGGTTTTTGATTTCTTGATAACTTCAGGTTTGTTAGTTTTGGACGAATTGCTAGTCTAATTCGACAGGAATCGATCCAATGAAAAAGGATTTTTGATTTCATGATCACTTCTAGTTTGTTCGTTTTAGGTGAATTTCTAGTCTAATTCAATTAGAATCGTGCCGTGGAAAGGGGTTTTTGATTTTATGAAACTTCGGTTTTGTTCGTTTTTGGCAAATTGCTAGTCTAACTCGATTGGAATCGATGTAGCGAATTGTGGTTTATGATTTAATGACCACTTTTGGTTGGCTCGTTTTTGGGAATTGCTAGTCTAATTCAATTGGAATGAAGCCAACGAAGAGTGGTTTTTCATTTCTTGGTAACTTCGGGTCTGTTCGTTTTTGTCGAACTGCTAGTCGAATTCGATTGGAATCAAGCCAATGAAAATTTGTTTTTGATTTCACGATAATTTCGGGTTTGTTCGTTTTTGGCGAATTGCTAGTCTAATTCGATTGGAATTGAACCATTGAAAAGTGGTTTTTGATTTCATGGTTAGTTCGGGTTTGTTCGTTTTCGACGAACTGCTAGTCCAATTCGATTGGAATTGAGCCAATGAAAAGTGGATTTTGATCTCATGAAAATTTCGGGTTTGTTCATTTTCAGCGAATCGCTAGTCTAATTCGATCAGAATCGAGCCAATGAAAAGTGGTTTTTGATTTCATGATAACTTCGAATTTGTTCATTTTTGGTGAATTGCTAGTCTAATTCGATTGGGATCGAGCCAATGAAAGGTGGTTTTAGATTTCATGATAACTTCGGGTTTGTTCGTTTTCAGCGAATCGCTAGTCTAATTCGATTGGGATCGAGCCAATGAAAATTGGTTTCTAATTCATGATAACTTCGCGTTTGTTCATTTTTGACGAAGTGCTAGTCTAATTCAATTGGAATGAAGCCAACGAAAAGTGGTTTTTGATTTTACGATAACTTCGGGTTTGTTCGTTTTCAGCGAATCGCTAGTCTAATTCGATTGGGATCGAGCCAATGAAAATTGGTTTCTAATTCATGATAACTTCGCGTTTGTTCATTTTTGACGAAGTGCTAGTCTAATTCAATTGGAATGAAGCCAACGAAAAGTGGTTTTTGATTTTACGATAACTTCGGGTTTGTTCGTTTTCAGCGAATCGCTAGTCTAATTCGATTGGGATCGAGCCAATGAAAGGTGGTTTTAGATTTCATGATAACTTCGGGTTCTTTCATTTTAGGCGAATTGCTAGTCTAATTCGATTGGAATTGAGCCAATGAAAAGTGGTTTTTGATTTTACGATAACTTCGGGTTTGTTCATTTTTTGTGAATCGCTAGTCTAATTCGATTGGAATCAAGCCAATGAAAAGTGGCTTTGATTTCTAGGGAACTTTGGGTTTGTTCATTTTTTGACGAATTGCTTGTCTAATTTGATTGGAATCGAGCCAAAAAAAGTGGTTTTTGATTTCATGATCACTTTTGGTTTGTTCGTTTTGGGTGAATTGCTAGTCTAATTCGTTTGGAATCGAGTTGTGAAAAGTGGTTTTTAATTTCTTGACAACTTCGGGTCTGTTCATTTTTTACGAATTGCTAGTCTAGCCAGATTGGAATCGAGCCAATGAAAAGTGGTTTTTGATTTCTTGATAATTTTGGGTTTGTTCGTTTTTGACGAACTCCTAGTCTAATTCGATTGGAATTGAGCCAATGAAAAGTTGATTTTGATTTCATGAAAACTGTAGGTTTGTTCAGTTTTAGCGAATCGCTAGTCTAATTCGATCGAAATCGAGCCAATGAAAAGTGTTTGATTTCATGATAACTTCGCATTTGTTCATTTTTGGCGAATTGTTAGTTTAATTCAATTGGAATCGAGGCAGCGATAAGTGGTTTATGATTTAATGATCACTTTTGGTTGGCTCATTTTTAGGAATTGCTAGTCTAATTCAATTGGAATGAAGCCAACGAAAAGTGGTTTTTCATTTCATGGTAACTTCGGGTCTGTTCGTTTTTGTCGAACTGCTAGTCGAATTCGATTGGAATTGAGCCAATGAAAAGTGGTTTTTGATTTCATGATAACTTTGGGACTGTTTGTTTTTGCCTAATTGCTTGTCTAATTAGATTGTAATTGAACCATTGAAAAGTGGTTTTTGATTTCATGGTAAGTTCAAGTTTGATCATTTTTGGCGAACTGCTAGTCTAATTTGATTGGAATTGAGCCAATGAAAAGTGGATTTTGATCTCATGAAAACTTCGAATTTGTTCATTTTCAGCGAATCGCTAGTCTAATTCGATCGGAATCTAGCCAATGAAAAGTGTTTTTGATTTCATGATAACTTCGGGTTTGTTCATTTTTGGTGACTTGCTAGTCTAATTCAATTGGGATCGAGTCAATGAAAATTGGTTTTTGATTTCATGATAACTTCGGGTTTGTTCATTTTTGGCGAATTGCTAGTCTAATTCGAGAGGAATCGAGCCAATGGAAAGTGGTTTTCGATTTCATGATAACTTCGGGTTTGTTCATTTTTGGCGAATTGCTAGTCTAATTCGAGAGGAATCGAGCCAATGGAAAGTGGTTTTCGATTTCATGATAACTTCGGGTTTGTTCATTTTTGGCGAATTGCTAGTCTAATTCGAGAGGAATCGAGCCAATGGAAAGTGGTTTTCGATTTCATGATAACTTCGGGTTTGTTCATTTTTGGCGAATTGCTAGTCTAATTCGATTGGAATTGAACCATCGAAAAGTGGTTTTTGATTTCAAGATCACTTTTGGTTTGTTCGTTTTAGGTGAATTGCTAGTCTAATCCGATTGGAATCGAGTCATGAAAAGTGGTTTTGGATTTCGTGGCAACTTCGAGTCTGTTCATTTTTTTACGAATTGCTAGTCTAACTAGATTGGAATCGTGCCAATGAAAAGTTGTTTTTCATTTCTTGATAACTTCGGGTTTGTTCATTTTTGGTGAATTGCTAGTCTAATTCGATTGGGATCGGGCCAATGAAAGGTGGTTTTAGATTTCATGATAACTTCGGGTTCTTTCTTTTTTGGCAGATTGCTAGTCTAATTCGATTGGAATTGAGCCAATGAAAAGTGGTTTTTGATTTTATGATAACTTTGGGTTTGTTCATTTTTTGCGAATTGCTAGTCTAATTCGATTGGAATCGAGCCAATGAAAAGTGGCTTTGATTTCTAGGGAACTTCGGATTTGTTTGTTTTTGACGAATTGCTAGTCTAATTTGATTAGAATCGAGCCAAGGAAAAGTGATTTTTGATTTCATGATCACTTTTAGTTTGTTCATTTTGGGTGAATTGCTAGTCTAATCTGGTTGGAATCGAGTCGTGGAAAGTGGTTTTTGATTTCATAACAACTTTGGGTCAATTCATTTTTTAAGAGTTACTAGTCTAACTGGATTGGAATCGAGCCAATGAAAAGTGGTTTTTGATTTCTTGATAACTTCGGGTTTGTTCGTTTTTGACGAACTGCTAGTCTAATTCGATTGGAATTAAGCCAACGAAAAGTGGATTTTGATTTCATGAAAACTTTGGGTTTGTTCATTTTTAGCGAATCGCTAGTCCAATTCGATCGAAATCGAGCCAATGAAAAGTGTTTGATTTCATGATAACTTCGGGTTTGTTCATTTTTGGCGAATTGTTAGTTTAATTCGATTGGAATCGATCCAATGAAAAGTGATTTTTAATTTCATGATAACTTTCGGTTTGTTCGTTTTTGGGAATTGCTAGTCTAATTCGAGAGGAATCGAGCCAATGAAAAGTGATTTTTAATTTCATGATAACTTTCGGTTTGTTCGTTTTTGGGAATTGCTAGTCTAATTCGAGAGGAATCGAGCCAATGGAAAGTGGTTTTCGATTTCATGATAACTTCCGGTTTGTTTGTTTATGGCGAATTTCTAGTCTAATTCGGTTGGAATCGACCCAATGAAAAGTGGTTTTTGATTTCATGATAACATCAGGTTTGTTAGTTTTTGGCAAATTGCTAGTCTAATTCGAGAGGAATAGAGCCAATGAAAATGGGTTTTTGATTTCATGATCACTCCTAGTTTGTTCGTTTTAGGTGAATTTCTAGTCTAATTCAATTAGAATCGTGCCACGAAAAGGGATTTTTGATTTTATGAAACTTCGAATTTGTTCATTTTTGGCGAATTGCTAGTCTAACACAATTGGAATCGAGGCAGGGAAAAGTGGTTTATGGTTTAATGATCACTTTTGGTTGGCTCCTTTTTGGGAATTGCTAGTCTAATTCAATTGGAATGGAGCCAACGAAAAGTGGTTTTTCATTTCATGGTAAGTTCGAGTCTGTTCGTTTTCGTCGAACTGCTAGTCGAATTCGATTGGAATCGAGCCAATGAAAAGTGGTTTTTGATTTCATGATAACTTCGGGATTGTTCATTTTTGACGAATTGCTAGTCTAATTCGATTGGAATTGAACCATTGGAAAGTGGTTTTTGATTTCATGGTAAGTTCGGGTTTATTCGTTTTTGGCGAACTGCTAGTCTAATTCGATTGGAATTGAGCCAATGAAAAGTGGATTTTGATCTCATGAAAACTTCGGGTGTGTTCATTTTTAGCGAATCGCTAGTCTAATTCGATCGGAATTGAGCCGCTGAAAAGTGTTTTTTGATTTCATGATAACTTCGGGTTTGTTCATTTTTGGTGAATTGCTAGTCTAATTCGATTGGGATCGAGCCAATGAAAAGTGGCTTTGAATTTTTCATGATAACTTTGGGTTCTTTCATTTTAGGCGAATTGCTAGCCTAATTCGATTGGAATTGAGCCAATGAAAAGTGGTTTTTACTTTTATGATAACTTCGGGTTTGTTCATTTTTTGCGAATTGCTCGTCTAATTCGATTGGAATCGAGCCAATGAAAAGTGGCTTTCATTTCCAGGGAACTTTGGGTTTGTTCATTTTTCACGAATTGCTAGTCTAATTTGATTGGAATCGAGCCAATAAAAAGTGGTTTTTGATTTCATGATCACTTTTGGTTTGTTCGCTTTGGGTAAATTGCTAGTCTAATTCGATTGGAATCGAGTTGTGAAAAGTGGTTTTTAATTTCTTGACAACTTCGGGTCTGTTCATTTTTTACGAATTGCTAGTCTAGCCAGATTGGAATCGAGCTAATGAAAAGTGGTTTTTGATTTCTTGATAACTTTGGGTTTGTTCATTTTTTACGAACTCCTAGTCTAATTCGATTGGAATTGAGCCAATGAAAAGTGGATTTTGATTTCATGAAAACTTTAGGTTTGTTCAGATTTAGCGAATCGCTAGTCTAATTCGATCGAAATCGAGCCAATGAAAATTGTTTGATTTCATGATAACTTCGCGTTTGTTCATTTTTGGCGAATTGTTAGTTTAATTCGATTGGAATCGAGGCAGCGATAAGTGGTTTATGATTTAATGATCACTTTTGGTTGGCTCATTTTTAGGAATTGCTAGTCTAATTCAATTGGAATGAAGCCAACGAAAAGTGGTTTTTCATTTCATGGTAACTTTGGGTCTGTTCGTTTTTGTCAAACTGCTAGTCGAATTCGATTGGAATCGAGCCAATGAAAAGTGGTTTTTGATTTCATGATAACTTTGGGACTGTTTGTTTTTGCCGAATTGCTTGTCTAATTAGATTGGAATTGAACCATTGAAAAGTGGTTTTTGATTTCATGGTAATTTCAGGTTTCATCATTTTTGGCGAACTGCTAGTCTAATTCGATTGGAATTGAGCCAATGAAAAGTGGATTTTGATCTCATGAAAACTTCGGATTTGTTCATTTTTAGCAAATCGCTAGTCTAATTCGATCGGAATCTAGCCAATGAAAAGTGGTTTTTGATTTCATGATAACTTCGGGTTTGTTCATTTTTGGTGACTTGCTAGTCTAATTCAATTGGGATCGAGTCAATGAAAGGCGGTTTTAGATTTCATGATAACTTCGGGTACTTTCATTTTCGGCGAATTGCTAGTCTAGTTCGATTGGAATTGGGCCAATGAAAAGTGGTTTTCGATTTCATGATAACTTCGGGTTTGTTCATTTTTTGCGAATTGCTAGTCTAATTCGATTAGAATCGAGCCAATGAAAAGTGGTTTTGATTTCTAGGAAACTTCGGGTTTGTTCGTTTTTGACAAATTGCTAGTCTAATTTGATTTGAATCGAGCCAATGAAAAGTGGTTTTTGATTTCAAGATCACTTTTGGTTTGTTCGTTTTAGGTGAATTGCTAGTCTAATCCGATTGGAATCGAGTCGTGAAAAGTGGTTTTAGATTTCATGGCAACTTCGAGTATGTTCATTTTTTTACGAATTGCTAGTCTAACTAGATTGGAATCGTGCCAATGAAAAGTTGTTTTTCATTTCTTGATAACTTCGGGTTTGTTCATTTTGGACGAACTGCTAGTCTATTCGATTGGAATTGGGCCAATGAAAAGTGGATTTTGATTTCATGAAAACTTTGGGTTTGTTCATTTTTAGCAAATCGCTAGTCTAATTCGATCGAAATCGAGCCAATGAAGAGTGTTTGATTTCATGATAACTTCGGGTTTGTTCATTTTTGGCGAATTGTCAGTTTAATTCGATTGGAATCGAGCTAATGAAAAGTGATTTTTGATTTCATGATAACTTTCGGTTTGTTCGTTTTTGGGAATTGCTAGTCTAATTCGAGAGGAATCGAGCCAATGGAAAGTGGTTTTCGATTTCATGATAACTTCCGATTTGTTCGTTTATGGCGAATTTCTAGTCTAATTCGGTTGGAATCGAGCCAATGAAAAGTGGTTTTTGATTTCATGATAACATCAGGTTTGTTAATTTTTGGCAAATTGCTAGTCTAATTCGAGAGGAATAGAGCCAATGAAAAAGGGTTTTTGATTTCATGATCACTCCTAGTTTGTTCGTTTTAGGTGAATTTCTAATCTAATTCAATTAGAATCGTGCCGCGAAAAGGGGTTTTTGATTTTATGAAACTTCGAGTTTGTTCATTTTTGGCGAATTGCTAGTCTAACACAATTGGAATCGAGGCAGCGAAAAGTGGTTTATGATTTAATGATCACTTTTGGTCGGCTCATTTTTGGGAATTGCTAGTCTAATTCAATTGGAATGGAGCTAACGAAAAGTGGTTTTTCATTACATGGTAAGTTTGGGTCTATTCGTTTTTGTCGAACTGCTAGTCGAATTCGATTGGAATCTAGCCAATGAAAAGTGATTTTTGATTTCATGATAACTTCGGGTTTGTTCATTTTTGGCAAATTGCTAGTCTAATTTTGATTGGAATTGAACCATTAAAAAGTGGTTTTTGATTTCATGGTAAGTTCGGGTTTGTTCATTGTTGGCAAACTGCTAGTCTAATTCGATTGGAATTGAGCCAATGAAACGTGGATTTTGATCTCATGAAAACTTCGGGTTTGTTCGTTTTTAGCGAATCGCTAGTCTAATTTGATCGGAATCGAGCCAATGAAAAGTTGTTTTTGATTTCATGATAACTTTGTGTTAGTTCGTTTTTGGTGAATTGCTAGTCTAATTCGATTGGGATCGAGCCAATGAAAGGTGCTTTTAGATTTCATGATAGCTTCGGGTTCTTTCATTTTTGGCGAATCGCTAGTCTAACTCGACTGGAATTGAGCCAATGAAAAGTGGTTTTTGATTTCATGATAACTTCGGGTTTGTTAGTTTTTTGCAAATTGCTAGTCTAATTCGATTAGAATCGAGCCAATGAAAATTGGTTTTTGATTTCTAGGTAACTTCGGGTTTGTTCATTTTTGACGAATTGCTACTCTAATTTGTCTGGAATCGAGCCAATGAAAAGTGGTTTTTGATTTCATGATCACCTTTGGTTTGTTCGTTTTGGGTGAATTGCTAGTCTAATCTAATTGGAATCGAGCCAATGAAAAGTGGTTTTTGATTTCATGATAACTTCTGGTTTGTTCGTTTTTGGGAATTGTTAGTCTAATTCGAGAGGAATCGAGCCAATGGAAAGTGGTTTTCGATTTCATGATAACTTCCTGTTTGTTCATTTTTGGCGAGTTTCTAGTCTAATTCGGTTGGAATCGAGCCAATGAAAAGTGGTTTTTGATTTCATGATAACTTTGTGTTTGTTCATTTTTAGCTAATCGCTAGTCTAATTCGATCGGAATCGAGCAAATGAAAAGTGGTTATTGATTTCATGATTACTTCTGATTTGTTCATATTTGGCGAATTGCTAGTCTAATTCGAGAGGAATCGAGCCAAAGAAAAGTGGTTTTCGATTTCATGATAACTTCGGGTTTGTTCTTTTTAGCGAATTTCTAGTCTAATTTAGTTGGAATCGAGCCAATGAAAAGTGGTTTTTGATTTCATAATAATTTCGGGTTTGTTCATTTTTGGCAAATTACTAGTCTAATTCGAGAGAAATCGAGCCGATGAAAAGAGGTTTTCGATTTAATGATAACTTTGGATTTGTTCATTTTTTGCAAAATTCTAGTCTAATTCGATTGGAATCGAGCCAATGAAAAGTGGATTTTGATTTCATGATAACTTCGGGTTTGCTCATTTCTGGCAAACTGCTAGTCTATCTCAATTGGAATCGCGCCAATGAAAAGTGGTTTTTGATTTCATGATAACTTCTGGTTTGTTCGATTTTGGCGAATTGCTAATCTGAATCGATTGAATCGAGCTAATGAAAAGTGGTTTTTGATTTTAAAGTAACTTCGGGTTTGTTCATTTTTGGCTAATTGCTAGTCTAATTCGATTGGAATCGAGTCAATGAAAAGTTATTTTTTTTGATTTCATGATCACTTCTAGTTTGTTCATTTTAGGTGAATTTATAGTCTAATTCGATTAGAATCGTGCCGCGAAAAGGGGTTTTTGACTTTATGAAAGTTCGGGTTTGTTCATTTTTGGTGAATTGCTAGTCTAACTCAATTGGAATCGGGCCAGCGAAAAGTGGTTTATGGTTTAATGATCACATTTGATTGGCTCATTTTTGAGAATTGCTAGTCTAATTCAATTGGAATGGTGCCAAAGAAAAGTGATTTCTCATTTCATGGTAACTTCGGGTCTGTTCGTTTTTGTCGAACTGCTAGTCGAATTCGATTGGAATTGTGGATTTTGATCTCATGAAAACTTCGGGTTTGTTCATTTTTAGTGAATCGCTAGTCTAATTCGATCAGAATCGAGCCAATGAAAAGTGGTTTTTGATTTCATGATAACTTCGGGTTTGTTCATTTTTGGTGAATTGCTAGTCTAATTCGATTGGAATGAGGCAGCAAAAAGTGGTTTATGATTTTATGATCACTTTTGGTTGGCTCGTTTTTGGGAATTGCTAGTCTAATTCAATTGGAATGGAGCCAACGAAAAGTGGTTTTTCATTTCATGGTAACTTCGGGTCTGTTCGTTTTTGTCGAACTACTAGTCGAATTCGATTGGAATCGAGCCAATGGATATTTGTTTTTGATTTCACGATAACTTCGGGTTTGTTCATTTTTGGCGAATTGCTAGTCTAATTTGATTGGAATTGAACAATTGAAAAGTGGTTTTTGATTTCATGGTTAGTTCGGGTTTGTTCGTTTTTAGCGAACTAGTAGTCTAATTCAATTGGAATTGAGCCAATGAAAAGTGGATTTTGACCTCATGAAAACTTCGGGTTTGTTCGTTTTTAGCGAATCAGTAATCTAATTCGATCGGAATCGAGCCAATGAAAAGTGGTTTTTGATTTCATGATAACTTTGTGTTTGTTCGTTTTTGGTGAATTGCTAGTCTAATTCGATTGGGATCGAGCCAAAGAAAGGTGGTTTTAGATTTCATGATAACTTCGGGTTCATTCATTTTTGGCGGATTGCTAGTCTAATTCGATTGGAATTGAGCCAATGAAAAGTGATTTTTGATTTCATGATAACTTCAGGTTTGTTAGTTTTTTGCGAATTACTAGTCTAATTCGATTAGAATCGAGCCAATGAAAAGTGGTTTTTGATTTCTAGGTAACTTCGGGTTTGTTAATTTTTGACGAATTGCTACTCTAATTTGTCTGGAATCGAGCCAATGAAAAGTGGTTTTTGATTTCATGATCACTTCTGGTTTGTTCATTTTGGGTGAATTGCTAGTCTAATCTAATTGGAATCGAGCCAATGGAAAGTGGTTTTCGATTTCATGATAACTTCCTGTTTGTTCATTTTTGGCGAATTTCTAGTCTAATTCGGTTGGAATCGAGCTAATGAAAAGTGGTTTTTGATTTCATGATAACTTCGGGTTTGTTAGTTTTTTGCAAATTGCTAGTCTAATTCGATTAGAATCGAGCCAATGAAAAGTGGTTTTTGATTTCTAGGTAACTTCGGGTTTGTTCATTTTTGACGAATTGCTACTCTAATTTGTCTGGAATCGAGCCAATGAAAAGTGGTTTTTGATTTCAAGATCACTTTTGGTTTGTTCATTTTGGGTGAATTGCTAGTCTAATCTAATTGGAATCGAGCAAATGAAAAGTGGTTTTTGATTTCATGATAACTTCTGGTTTGTTCGTTTTTGGGAATTGCTAGTCTAATTCGAGAGGAATCGAGCCAATGGAAAGTGGTTTTCGATTTCATGATAACTTCCTGTTTGTTCATTTTTGGCGAATTTCTAGTCTAATTCGGTTGGAATCGAGCCAATGAAAAGTGGTTTTTGATTTCATGATAACTTTGTGTTTGTTCATTTTTAGCTAATCGCTAGTCTAATTCGATCGGAATCGAGCAAATGAAAAGTGGTTATGGATTTCATGATTACTTCTGATTTGTTCATATTTGGCGAATTGCTAGTCTAATTCGAGAGGAATCGAGCCAAAGAAAAGTGGTTTTCGATTTCATGATAACTTCGGGTTTGTTCTTTTTAGCGAATTTCTAGTCTAATTTAGTTGGAATCGAGCCAATGAAAAGTGGTTTTTGATTTCATAATAATTTCGGGTTTGTTCATTTTTGGCAAATTACTAGTCTAATTCGAGAGAAATCGAGCCGATGAAAAGGGGTTTTCGATTTAATGATAACTTTGGGTTTGTTCATTTTTCGCAAAATTCTAGTCTAATTCGATTGGAATCGAGCCAATGAAAAGTGAATTTTGATTTCATGATAACTTCGGGTTTGCTCATTTCTGGCAAACTGCTAGTCTATCTCAATTGGAATCGCGCCAATGAAAAGTGGTTTTTGATTTCATGATAACTTCTGGTTTGTTCGATTTTGGCGAATTGCTAATCTGACTCGATTGAATCGAGCTAATGAAAAGTGGTTTTTGATTTTAAAGTAACTTCGGGTTTGTTCATTTTTGGCTAATTGCTAGTCTAATTCGATTGGAATCGAGTCAATGAAAAGTTATTTTTTTTGATTTCATGATCACTTCTAGTTTGTTCATTTTAGGTGAATTTATAGTCTAATTCGATTAGAATCGTGCCGCGAAAAGGGGTTTTTGACTTTATGAAAGTTCGGGTTTGTTCATTTTTGGTGAATTGCTAGTCTAACTCAATTGGAATCGGGCCAGCGAAAAGTGGTTTATGGTTTAATGATCACATTTGATTGGCTCATTTTTGAGAATTGCTAGTCTAATTCAATTGGAATGGTGCCAAAGAAAAGTGATTTCTCATTTCATGGTAACTTCGGGTCTGTTCATTTTTGTCGAACTGCTAGTCGAATTCGATTGGAATTGTGGATTTTGATCTCATGAAAACTTCGGGTTTGTTCGTTTTTAGTGAATCGCTAGTCTAATTCGATCGGAATCGAGCCAATGAAAAGTGGTTTTTGATTTCATGATAACTTCGGGTTTGTTCATTTTTGGTGAATTGCTAGTCTAATTCGATTGGAATGAGGCAGCAAAAAGTGGTTTATGATTTTATGATCACTTTTGGTTGGCTCGTTTTTGGGAATTGCTAGTCTAATTCAATTGGAATGGAGCCAACGAAAAGTGGTTTTTCATTTCATGGTAACTTCGGGTCTGTTCATTTTTGTCGAACTACTAGTCGAATTCGCTTGGAATCGAGCCAATGGATATTTGTTTTTGATTTCACGATAACTTCGGGTTTGTTCATTTTTGGCGAATTGCTAGTCTAATTTGATTGGAATTGAACCATTGAAAAGTGGTTTTTGATTTCATGGTTAGTTCGGGTTTGTTCGTTTTTAGCGAACTAGTAGTCTAATTCAATTGGAATTGAGCCAATGAAAAGTGGATTTTGACCTCATGAAAACTTCGGGTTTGTTCGTTTTTAGCGAATCAGTAATCTAATTCGATTGGAATCGAGCCAATGAAAAGTGGTTTTTGATTTCATGATAACTTTGTGTTTGTTCATTTTTGGTGAATTGCTAGTCTAATTCGATTGGGATCGAGCCAAAGAAAGGTGGTTTTAGATTTCATGATAACTTCGGGTTCTTTCATTTTTGGCGGATTGCTAGTCTAATTCGATTGGAATTGAGCCAATGAAAAGTGATTTTTGATTTCAAGATAACTTCGGGTTTGTTAGTTTTTTGCGAATTACTAGTCTAATTCGATTAGAATCGAGCCAATGAAAAGTGATTTTTGATTTCTAGGTAACTTCAGGTTTGTACATTTTTGACGAATTGCTAGTCTAATTTGTCTGGAATCGAGCCAATGAAAAGTGTTTTTTGATTTCATGATCACTTTTGGTTTGTTCGTTTTAGGTGAATTGCTAGTCAAATCCAATTGGAATCGATCCGTGAAAAGTGGTTGTTGATTTCATGACAACTTCGGGTTTGTTCATTTTTGACGAATTGCTAGTCTAACTAGATTGGAATCGAGCCAATGAAAAGTGGTTTTTGATTTCTTGATAACATTGGGTTTGTTCGCTTTTGACGAACTGCTAGTCTAATTCCATTGGAATTGAGCCAATGAAAAGTGGATTTTGATTTCATGAAAACTTTGGGTTTGTTCATTTTTAGCGAATCGCTTGTCTAATTCGATCGGAATCGAGCCAATGAAAAGTGGTTTTTGATTTCATGATAACTTCAGGTATTTTCATTTTTAGCTAATTGCTAGTTTAATTCGATTGGAATCGAGCCAATGAAAAGTGGTTTTTGATTTCATGATAACTTCGGGTTTTTCGTTTTTGGGGAATTTCAAGTCTAGTTCGGTTGGAATCAAGGCAATGAAAAGTGGTTTTTGATTTCATGATAACTTCGGGTTTGTTCGTTTTTGGCAAATTGCTAGTCTAATTAGAGAGGAATCGAGCCAATGAAAAAGGGTTTTTGATTTCATGATAACTTTGGGTTTATTCATTTTTGGCGAATTTCTAGTCTAATTCGACTGGAATCGAGCCAATAAAAAGTGGATTTTGATCTCATGATAACTTCGGGTTTGTTCATTTTTGGCGATCTGCTAGTCTAACTCAATTGGAATCGCGCCAATGAAAAGTGGCTTTTGATTTCATGATAACTTCGGGTTTGTTCGATTTTGACGAATTGCTAGTCTAACTCGATTGGAATCGAGCAAATGAAAAGTGGTTTTCGATTTAAAATTAACTTCGAGTTTGTTCATTTTTGGCGAATTGCTAGTCTAATTCGATTGGAATCGAGCCATAGAAAAGTTTTTTTTTGATTTCATGATCACTTCTAGTTTCTTCGTTTTAGGTGAATTTCTAGTCTAATTCGATTTGAATCGTGCCGCAAAAAGGGGTTTTTGATTTTTATGAAACTTTGAGTTTCTTCATTTTTGCGAATTGCTAGTCAAACTCGATTGGAATCGAACCAGAGAAAAGTGGCTCATGATTTAATGATCACTATTGGTTGGCTCATTTTTGGGAGTTGCTAGTCTAATTCAATTGGAATGGAGCCAAGGAAAAGTGACTTTTCATTTCACGGAAACTTCGGGTCTGTTCATTTTTTTTGAACTACTAGTCGAATTGGATTGTTCTTGAGCCAATGAAAAGTGGTTTTTGATTTCATGATAAATTCGGGTTTGTTCATTTTTGGTGAATTGCTTGTCTAATTTGATTGGAATTGAACCATTGAAAAGTGGTTTTTGATTTCATGGTAGGTTCGGGTTTGTTCGTTTTTGGCGAACAGCTAATCTAATTCGATTGGAATTGAGCCAATGAAAAGTGGATTTTGATATCATGAAATCTTTGGGTTTGTTCGTTTTTAGCGAATCGCTAGTCCAATTCGATCGGAATCGAGCCAATGAAAAATGGTTTTTGATTTCATGATAACTTTGGGTTTGTTCATTTTTGGCGAATTGTTAGTCTAATTCGATTGGAATCGAGCCAATGAAAAGTGGTTTTTGATTTCATGATAACTTCTTGTTTGTTCATTTTTGGAATTCCTAGTCTAATTCGAGAGGAATCGAGCAGATTAAAAGTGGTTTTTAATTTCATGATAACTTCGAGTTTGTTCGTTTTTGGCGAATTACTTGTCCAATTCGAATGGAATTGAGCTAATGAAAAGTGGCTTTTGATTTCTTGAAAACTTCGGCTTCGTTCTTCGTTCGTTTTTGGCGAATTGCTAGCCTAATTCGATCAGAATTGAGTCAATGAAAAGTGGTTTTTGATTTCAAGATAACTTTTGGTGTTTTCATTTTTGGTGAATTGGTAGTCTAATTCGATTCGAATCGAGCCAATGAAAAGTGGATTTTGACTTCATGATAACTTCGGATTTGTTCATTTTTGGCAAATTGCTAGTCTAATTCGATTGGAATTGAGCCAATGAATAGTGGCTTTTTATTTCATGATAACTTCGGGTTTGTTCATTTTTGGCGAATTGCTAGTCTAATTTGATTGGAATTGAGCCAATGAAAAGTAATTTTTGATTTCATGATAACTTTGGGTATGTTCATTTTTGGCGAATTGCTGCTCTAATTCGATTAGAATAGAGCCAATGAAAAGTGGATTTTGATTTCATGATAACCTCGGGCTTGTTCGTTTTTAGCGAATTGCTAGTCCAACTCGATTGGACTTGCGCCTATGAAAAGTGGTGTTTGATTTCATGATAACTTCGGGTTTGTTCATTTTTGGCGAATTGCTAGTCTAATTCGATTGGGATCGAGCCAATGAAAATTCGTTTTTGATTTCATGATAACTTCGGGTATGTTCGTTTTTGGCGAATTGCTAGTCTAATTCGATTGGAATGGAGCTAATGAAAAGTGGTTTTTGATTTCATGATAACTTCGGATATGTTCGTTTTTGGCGAATTGCTAGTCTAATTCGATTGGAACGGATCCAATAAAAAGTGGTTTTTGATTTCATGATAACTTCGGGTTTGTTCATTTTTAGTGAATTGCTAGCCCAACATGATTGGAATCGCGCCATTAAAAGTGGTTTTTGATTTCTTGATAACTTCAGATTTGTTTATTTTTGGCGAATTGCTAGTCTATCACGATTGGAATCGAGCCAATGAAAAGTGGTTTTTGATTTCATGATAACTTCGGGTATGTTCGTTTTTGGCGAATTGCTCGTCTAATTCGATTAGAATGGAGCACATGAAAAGTTGTTTTAGATTTCATGATAACCTCGGGTTTGTTCATTTTTAGCGAATTGCTAGTCTAACTCGATTGGAATCGCGCCATTCAAAAGTGGTTTTTGATTTCATGATAACCTCGGGTTTGTTCATTTTTAGCGAATTGCTAGTCCAACTCGATTGGAATCGCGCCATTGAAAAGTGGTGTTTGATTTCTTGATAACTTCGGGTTTTTTTTTTCCGTTTTTGCCGAATTGCTAGTCTAATTCGATTGGAATGGAGCCAATGAAAAGTGGTTTTTAATTTCATGATAACTTCGGGTATGTTCGTTTTTGGCGAATTGCTAGTCTAATTCGATTGGAACGGATCCAATAAAAAGTGGTTTTTGATTTCATGATAATTTCGGGTTTGTTCATTTTTAGTGAATTGCTAGCCCAACATGATTGGAATCGCGCCATTAAAAGTGGTTTTTGATTTCTTGATAACTTCAGATTTGTTTATTTTTGGCGAATTGCTAGTCTACCACGATTGGAATCGAGCCAATGAAAAGTGGTTTTTGATTTCATGATAACTTCGGGTATGTTCGTTTTTGGCGAATTGCTCGTCTAATTCGATTAGAATGGAGCACATGAAAAGTTGTTTTAGATTTCATGATAACCTCGGGTTTGTTCATTTTTAGCGAATAACTATTCCAACTCGATTGGAATCGCGCCATTGAAAAGTGGTTTTTGATTTCACGATAACTTCGGGTTTATTCGTTTTTGGCGAATTTCTAGTCTAATTCGATCGGAATCGAGACAATGAAAAGTGGTTTTTGATTTCATGATAACTTAGAGTTTGTTCGATTTTTGGCGAATAACTAGTCTAATTCGATTGGAATCGAGCCAATGAAAAGTGGTTTTCGATTTCATGATAACTTCAGGTTTGTTCATTTTTGGCGAATTGCTAGTCTAATTCGATTAGAATCGAGCCAATAAAAAGTGGCTTTTGATTTCACGATAACTTCAGGCTAGTTCGTTTTTGGCGAATTGCTAGTCTAATTCGATTAGAATGGAGCCAATGAAAAGTGGTTTTTGATTTCATGATAACTTCGGGTTTGTTACTTTTTAGCGAATTGCTAGTCTAATTCGAGAGGAATCGAGCCAATGAAAAGTGGTTTTTGATTTCAAGATAACTTCGGGTTTGTTCGTTTTTAGCGAATTGCTAGTCCAATTCGATTGGAATCGCGCCATTGAAAAGTTGTTTTTGTCGTTTGATTTCATGATAACTTCGGGTTTGTTACTTTTTAGCGAATTGCTAGTCTAATTCGAGAGGAATCGAGCCAATGAAAAGTGGTTTTTGATTTCAAGATAACTTCGGGTTTGTTCGTTTTTAGCGAATTGCTAGTCCAATTCGATTGGAATCGCGCCATTGAAAAGTTGTTTTTGTCGTTTGATTTCATGATAACTTCGGGTTTGTTACTTTTTAGCGAATTGCTAGTCTAATTCGAGAGGAATCGAGCCAATGAAAAGTGGTTTTTGATTTCAAGATAACTTCGGGTTTGTTCGTTTTTAGCGAATTGCTAGTCCAATTCGATTGGAATCGCGCCATTGAAAAGTTGTTTTTGTCGTTTGATTTCATGATAACTTCGGGTTTGTTACTTTTTAGCGAATTGCTAGTCTAATTCGAGAGGAATCGAGCCAATGAAAAGTGGTTTTTGATTTCAAGATAACTTCGGGTTTGTTCGTTTTTAGCGAATTGCTAGTCCAATTCGATTGGAATCGCGCCATTGAAAAGTTGTTTTTGTCGTTTGATTTCATGATAACTTCGGGTTTGTTACTTTTTAGCGAATTGCTAGTCTAATTCGAGAGGAATCGAGCCAATGAAAAGTGGTTTTTGATTTCAAGATAACTTCGGGTTTGTTCGTTTTTAGCGAATTGCTAGTCCAATTCGATTGGAATCGCGCCATTGAAAAGTTGTTTTTGTCGTTTGATTTCATGATAACTTCGGGTTTGTTACTTTTTAGCGAATTGCTAGTCTAATTCGAGAGGAATCGAGCCAATGAAAAGTGGTTTTTGATTTCAAGATAACTTCGGGTTTGTTCGTTTTTAGCGAATTGCTAGTCCAATTCGATTGGAATCGCGCCATTGAAAAGTTGTTTTTGTCGTTTGATTTCATGATAACTTCGGGTTTGTTACTTTTTAGCGAATTGCTAGTCTAATTCGAGAGGAATCGAGCCAATGAAAAGTGGTTTTTGATTTCAAGATAACTTCGGGTTTGTTCGTTTTTAGCGAATTGCTAGTCCAATTCGATTGGAATCGCGCCATTGAAAAGTTGTTTTTGTCGTTTGATTTCATGATAACTTCGGGTTTGTTACTTTTTAGCGAATTGCTAGTCTAATTCGAGAGGAATCGAGCCAATGAAAAGTGGTTTTTGATTTCAAGATAACTTCGGGTTTGTTCGTTTTTAGCGAATTGCTAGTCCAATTCGATTGGAATCGCGCCATTGAAAAGTTGTTTTTGTCGTTTGATTTCATGATAACTTCGGGTTTGTTACTTTTTAGCGAATTGCTAGTCTAATTCGAGAGGAATCGAGCCAATGAAAAGTGGTTTTTGATTTCAAGATAACTTCGGGTTTGTTCGTTTTTAGCGAATTGCTAGTCCAATTCGATTGGAATCGCGCCATTGAAAAGTTGTTTTTGTCGTTTGATTTCATGATAACTTCGGGTTTGTTACTTTTTAGCGAATTGCTAGTCTAATTCGATTAGAATGGAGCCAATGAAAAGTGGTTTTTGATTTCAAGATAACTTCGGGTTTGTTCGTTTTTGGCGAATTGCTAGTCTAATTCAAGAGGAATCGAGCCAATGAAAAGTGGTTTTTGATTTCATGATAACTTCGAGCTTGTTCGTTTTTGGTAAAATGCTAGTCTAATTCGATTGGAAAGGAGTCAATGAAATGTGGCTTTTGATTTCATGATAACTTAGGGTTTGTTCATTTTTAGCGAATAACTATTCCAACTCGATTGGAATCGCGCCATTGAAAAGTGGTTTTTGATTTCATGATAACTTCGGGTTTATTCATTTTTGGCGAATTGCTAGTCTAATTCGATCGGAATCGAGACAATGAAAAGTGGTTTTTGATTTCATGATAACTTGGAATTTGTTCGATTTTTGGCAAATAACTAGTCTAATTCGATTGGAATCGAGCCAATGAAAAGTGATTTTCGATTTCATGATAACTTCAGGTTTGTTCATTTTTGGCGAATTGCTAGTCTAATTCGATTGGAATCGAGCCAATCAAAAGTGGTTTTTGATTTCACGATAACTTCGGGTTGTTCGTTTTGGCGAATTGCTAGTCAAATTCGAGGGGAATCGAGCCAATAAAAAGTGGCTTTTGATTTCACGATAACTTCAGGCTTGTTCGTTTTAGGCGAATTGCTAGTCTAATTCGATTAGAATGGAGCCAATGAAAAGTGGTTTTCGATTTCATGATAACTTCAGGTTTGTTCATTTTTGGCGAATTGTTAGACTAATTCGATTGGAATCGAGCCAATCAAAAGTGGTTTTTGATTTCACGATAACTTCGGGTTGTTCGTTTTGGCGAATTGCTAGTCAAATTCGAGGGGAATCGAGCCAATAAAAAGTGGCTTTTGATTTCACAATAACTTCAGGCTTGTTCATTTTTGGCGAATTGCTAGTCTAATTCGATTAGAATGGAGCCAATGAAAAGTGGTTTTTGATTTCATGATAACTTTGGGATTGTTCATTTTTGGCGAATTGCTAGTCTAACTCGATTGGAATCGCGCCATTGAAAAGTGGTTTTTGATTTCATGATAACTTCAGACTCGTTTATTTATGGAGAATTGCTAGTCAATCTCGATTGGAATCGAGCCAATGAAAATTGGTTTATGATTTCATGATAACTTCGGGTTGTTTGTTTTGGCGAATTGCTAGTCAAATTCGAGGGGAATCGAGCCAATAAAAAGTGGTTTTTGATTTCACGATAACTTTGGGCTTGTTCGTTTTTGGCAAATTGCTAGTCTAACTCGATTGGAATCGCGCCATTGAAAAGTGGTTTTTGATTTCATGATAACTTCAGATTTGTTTATTTTTGGCGAATTGCTAGTCAATCTCGATTGGAATCGAGCCAATGAAAAGTGGTTTATGATTTCATGATAACTTCGGGTTTGTTCATTTTTGGCGAATTGCTAGTCTAATTCGAGAGGAATCGAGCCAATGAAAAGTGGTTTTTGATTTCACGATAACTTCGGGCTTGTTCGTTTTTTGCGAATTGCTAGTCCAATTCGATCGGAATCGAGCGAATGAAAAGTGGTTTTTGATTTCGCGATAACTTCGGTTTTTTTCGTTTTTGGCGAATTGCTAGTCTAATTCGATTGGAATGGAGCCAATAAAAAGTGGTTTTTGATTTCATGATAACTTTGGGATTGTTCATTTTTGGCGAATTGCTAGTCTATCTCGATTGGAATCGCGCCATTGAAAAAGTGGTTTTTGATTTCAAGATAACTTCAGATTTGTTTATTTTTGGCGAATTGCTAGTCAATCTCGATTGGAATCGAGCCAATGAAAAGTGGTTTATGATTTCATGATAACTTCGGGTTTGTTCGTTTTTGGCGAATTGCTAGTCTAATTCGAGAGGAATCGAGCCAATGAAAAGTGGTTTTTGATTTCACGATAACTTCGGGCTTGTTCGTTTTTTGCGAATTGCTAGTCTAATTCGATTGGAATGGAGCCAATGAAAAGTGGTTTTTGATTTCATGATAACTTCGGGTTTGTTCATTTTTGGCGAATTGCTAGTCTAATTCGATTGGAATGGAGCCAATGAAAAGTGGCTTTTGATTTCATGATAACTTTGGGTTTGTTCATTTTTAGCGAATTGGTAGTCCAACTCGATTAGAATCGCGCCACTGAAAAGTGGTTTTTGATTTCATGATAACTTCGGTTTTTTTCGTTTTTGGCGAATTGCTAGTCTAATTCGATTGGAATGGAGCCAATAAAAAGTGGTTTTTGATTTCATGATAACTTTGGGATTGTTCATTTTTGGCGAATTGCTAGTCTATCTCGATTGGAATCGCGCCATTGAAAAAGTGGTTTTTGATTTCAAGATAACTTCAGATTTGTTTATTTTTGGCGAATTGCTAGTCAATCTCGATTGGAATCGAGCCAATGAAAAGTGGTTTATGATTTCATGATAACTTCGGGTTTGTTCGTTTTTGGCGAATTGCTAGTCTAATTCGAGAGGAATCGAGCCAATGAAAAGTGGTTTTTGATTTCACGATAACTTCGGGCTTGTTCGTTTTTTGCGAATTGCTAGTCTAATTCGATTGGAATGGAGCCAATGAAAAGTGGTTTTTGATTTCATGATAACTTCGGGTTTGTTCATTTTTGGCGAATTGCTAGTCTAATTCGATTGGAATGGAGCCAATGAAAAGTGGCTTTTGATTTCATGATAACTTTGGGTTTGTTCATTTTTAGCGAATTGGTAGTCCAACTCGATTAGAATCGCGCCACTGAAAAGTGGTTTTTGATTTCATGATAACTTCGGGTTTATTCGTTTTTGGCGAATTGCTAGTCTAATTTGATCGGAATTGAGCCAATGAAAAGTTGTTTTTGATTTCATGATACCTTGGACTTTGTTCGTTTTTGGCGAATTACTAGACAAATTCGATCGGAATCGAGCCAATGAAGTGTTTTCGTTTCCATGATAACTTCGGGTTTGTTCCTTTTTTTGTGAATTGCTAGTCTAATTCAATCGGAATCGAGCCAATGAATATTTATTTTCGATTTATGATAACTTCGGGTTTGTTCATTTTTGACGAATTGCTAGTCTCATTCGATAGGAATGGAGCCAACGAAAAGTGGTTTTTGATTTAATGATAACTTTTGGTTTGTTCGTTTTTAGCGAATTGCTAGTCCAACTCGATTGAAAAGTGGTTTTTGATTTCATGATAACTTCATATTTGTTTATTTTTGGTGAATTACTAATCTATCTCGATTGGAATCGAGCCAATGGAAAGTGGTTTTTGATTTCTTGATAACTTCGGGCATGTTCATTTTTGGCGAATTGTTAGTCTAATTTGATTGGAATGGAGCCAATGAAAATTGGTTTTTGATTTAATGACAACTTCGGGTTTGTTCGTTTTTAACGAATTGCTAGTCCAACTCGATTGGAATCGCGCCATTGAAAAGTGGTTTTTGATTTCATGATAACTTCATATTTGTTTATTTTTGGCGAATTGCTTGTCTATCTCGATTGGAATCGAGCCAATGAAAAGTGGTTTTTGATTTCTTGATACCTTCGGGTATGTTCATTTTTGGTGAATTGCTAGTCTAATTCGATTGGAATGGAGCAATTGAAATTTGGTTCTTGATTTCATGACAACTTCGGGTTTGTTCATTTTTAGCGAATTTCTAGTCCAACTCAATTGGGATCGCGCCATTGTAAAGTGGTTTTTGATTCCGTGATAACTTCGTGTTTATTCGTTTTTGGTGAATTGCTAGTCTAATTCGATCAGAATCGAGCCAATGAAGAGTGGTTTTCGTTTTCATGATAACTTCGGGTTTGTTCATTTTTTGGAGAATTGCTAGTCTAATTCAATCGGAATCGAGCCAATGAATAGTGGTTTTCAATTTCATGATAACTTCGGGTATGTTCATTTTTGGCCAATTGCTAGTCTAATTCGATTGGAATGGAGCCAACGAAAATTGGTTTTTGATTTCATGACAACTTCGGGTCCGTTTGTTTTTAGCGAATTGCTTGTCAAACTCCATTGGAATCGCGCAATTGTAAAGTGGTTTTTGATTTCATGATAACTTCGGGTTTATTCGTTTTTGGCGAATTGCTAGTCTAATCCGATCGGAATTGAGCCAATGAAGAGTGATTTTCGTTTCCACGATAACTTCGGGTTTGTTCATTTTTGGCGAATTGCTAGTCTAATTCGATTGGAATCGAGCCAATGAAAAGTGGTTTTTGATTTCTTGATAACTTCGGGTATGTTCATTTTTGGCGAATTGCTAGTCTAATTCGATAGGAATGGAGCTAATGAAAATTGATTTTTGATTTCATGACAATTTCGGGTTTGTTTGTTTTTAGCGAATTGCTAGTCCAACTCGATTGGAATCGCGCCATTGAAAAGTTGTATTTGATTTCATGATAACTTCGGGTTTGTTCTTTTTTTGCGAATTGCTAGTCTAATTCGATTGGAATCGAGCTAATGAAAAGTGATTTTTGATTTCATGATAACTCGGGTTTGTTCATTTTTGGCGAATTGCTAGTCTAATTCGATCGGAATCGAGAAAATGAAAAGTGGTTTTAGATTTCATGATAACTTCGGGTTTGTCCGTTTTTGGCGAATTGCTAGTCTAATTCGAGAGGAATTGAGCCAATGAAAAGTGGTTTTTGATTTCACGATAACTTCGGACTTGTTCGTTTTTGGTGAATTTCTAGTCTAACTCTATTGGAATCGAGCCAATGAAAAGTGGTTTTTGATTTCATGGTAACTTCGAGTTTGTTCCTTTTTGGCGAATTGCTAGTATAATTCGATCGGAATCGAGCCAATGAAAAGTGGTTTTTTGTTTCATGTTAACTTTCGGGTTTGTTCATTTTTGGCGAATTGCTAGTCTAACTAGATTGGATTTGAGCTAATGAAAAGTGGATTTTGATTTCATGGTAACTTTGGGTTTGTTCATTTTTGGCGAATTGCTAGTCTAACTCAATTGCAATCGCGCCAATGAAAAGTGGTCTTTGATTTCATGATAACTTCAAGTTTGTTCATTTTTAGCTGATTGCTAGTTTAATTCGATTGAAATCGAGCCAATGAAATGTGGTTTTTGATTTCACGATAACTTCCGGTTTGTTCATTTTTGGCGAATTGCTAGTCCAATTCGATTGGAATCGAGCCACTGAAAAGTGGTTTTTGATTTCATGAGAACTTTGGGTTTGTTCATTTTTGGGAATTGCTAGTCTAATTCGAGAGGAATCGAACCAATGAAAAGTGGTTTCGATTTCATGATAACTTCGGGTTTGTACGTTTTTGGATAATTTCTAGCCTAATTCGGCTGGAATCGAGGCAATGAAAAGTGGTTTTTGATTTCATGATAACTTCAGGTTTGTTTGTTTTTGGCAAATTACTAGTCTAATTCAAGAGGAATTGAGCCAATGAAAAGGGGTTTTTAATTTCATGATAACTTTGGGTTTATTCGTTTTTGGCAAATTTCTAGTCTAATTCGATTGGAATCGAGCCAATGAAAAGTGGATTTTGATTTCATCATAACTTCGCATTTGTTCATTTTTGGCGAACTGCTAGTCTAACTTAATTGGAATCGCGCCAATGAAAAGTGGCTTTTGATTTCATGAGAACTTCGGGTTTGTTTGATTTTGACGAATTGCTAGCCTAATTTGATTGGAATCGAGCTAATGAAAAGTGGTATTCGATTTCAAATTAACTTCGGGCTTGTTCATTTTTGGCGAACAGCTAGTCTAATTCGATTGGAATTGAGCCAATGAAAAGTGGATTTTGATATCATGAAATCTTTGGGTTTGTTCGCTTTTAGCGAATCGCTAGTCTAATTCGATCGGAATCAAGCCAATGAAAAGTGGCTTTTGATTTCATGATAACTTCGGGTTTGTTCATTTTTGGTGAATTGCTCGTCTAATTCGATTGGAATCGAGCCAATGAAAAGTGGTTTTAGATTTCTTGATAACTTCGGGTTCTTTCATTTTTGGTGAATTGCTAGTCTAATTCGATTGGAACTGAGCCAATGAAAAGTGGTTTTTGATTTCATGATAACTTCGGGTTCGTTCATTTTTTACGAATTGCTAGTCTAATTCGATTAGAATCGAGCCAATGAAAAGTGGTTTTTGATTTCTAGGTAACTTTGGGTTTGTTCGTTTTTGACGAATTTCTAGTCTAATTTGATTGGAATCGATCTAATGAAAAGTGGTTTTTGATTTCGTGATCACTTTTGGTTTGTTCGTTTTGGGTGAGTTGCTAGTCTATTCCGATTGGAATCGAGTCGTGAAAAGTGGCTTTTGATTTCATAACAACTTCGGGTTTGTTCATTTTTGACGAATTGCTAGTCCAACTAGATTCGAATCGAGCCAATGAAAAGTGGTTTTTGATTTCTTGATAACTTCGGGCTTGGTCATTTTTGACGAACTGCTAGTCTAATTCGATTGGAATCGAGCTAATGAGAAGTGGTTTTCGATTTCATAACAACTTCGGGTTTGTTCATTTTTGGCGAATTTCAAGTCTAATTCGGTTGGAATCGAGCAAATGAAAATTGATTTTTGATTCATGATAACTTCAGCTTTATTCATTTTTGGCAAATTGCTAGTCTAATTCGAGAGGAATCGAGCCAATGAAATGTGGTTTTTGATTTCATGATAACTTCGGGTTTATTCGTTTTTGGCGAATTGCTAGTATAATTCGATCGGAATCGAGCCAATGAAATGTGGTTTTTGATTTCATGATAACTTGGACTTTGTTCGTTTTTAGCAAATTACTAGACTAATTCGATAGGAATCGAGCCAATGAAAAGTGGTTTTCGTTTTCATGATAACTTCGGGTTTGTTCATTTTTGGGGAATTGCTAGTCTAATTCGATCGGAATCGAGCCAATGAAAAGTGGTTTTAGATTTCATGATAACTTCGGGTTTGTTCATTTTTGGCGAATTGCTAGTCTAATTCGAGAGGAATCGAGCCAATGAAAAGTGGTTTTTGATTTCACGATAACTTAGGACTTGTTCATTTTTGACAAATTGCTGGTCTAATTCGAGAGGAATCGAGCCAATGAAAATGGGTTTTTCATTTCATGATAACTTTGGGTTTATTCATTTTTGGCAAATTTCTGGTCTAATTCGATAGAAATCGAGACAATGAAAAGTTGTTTTTATTTCATGATAACTTCCTATTTGTTCGTTTTTGGGAGTTGCTAGTCTCCTTCGATTGGAATGGAGCCAATTAAAAGTGGTTTTTGATTTCATGATAACTTCGGGTTTGTTACTTTTTAGCGAGTTGCTAGTCCAACTCGATTGGAATCGCGTCATTGAAAAGTTGTTTTTGATTTCATGATAACTTCGGGTATGTTCATTTTTGGCGAATTGCTAGTCTAATTCGATTGGAACGGAGCCAACTAAAATTGGGTTTTGATTTCATGACAACTTCGGGTTTGTTCGTTTTTAGCGAATTACTAGTCTAACTCGATTGGAAACGCGCCATTGAAAAGTGGTTTTTGATTTCATGATAACCTCGGGTTTCTTCATTTTTAGCGAATTGCTAGTCCAACTCGATTGGAATCGCGCCATTGAAAAGTGGCTTTTGATTTCATGATAACTTCGGGTTCTTTCATTTTTGGTGAATTGCTAGTCTAATTCGATTGGAATTGAGCTGATGAAAAGTGGTTCTTGATTTCATGATAACTTCGGGTTTGTTCATTTTTTTACGAATTGCTAGTCTAATTCGACTAGTATTGAGCCAATGGAGAGTGGTTTTTGATTTCTAGGGAACTTCGGGGTTTGTTCATTTTTCATGAATTGCTAGTCTAATTCGATTGGAATCGAGCTAATGAAAAGTGGTTTTTGATTTCACGATCACTTTTGGTTTGTTCGTTTTGGGTGA
This sequence comes from Olea europaea var. sylvestris, assembly GCF_002742605.1. Classification (NCBI taxonomy): domain Eukaryota; kingdom Viridiplantae; phylum Streptophyta; class Magnoliopsida; order Lamiales; family Oleaceae; genus Olea; species Olea europaea. Next base: position 33,123 of record NW_019242356.1, on the reverse strand, counting down.
ATTGCTAGTCTATTCCAATTGGAATCGAGTCGTGAAAAGTGGTTTTTGATTACAAATCAACTTCGGGTTTGTTCATTTTTGACGAATTGCTAGTCCAACTAGATTGGAATCGAGCCAATGAAAAGTGGTTTTTGATTTCTTGATAACTTCGGGTTTGTTCATTTTTTACGAACTGCTAGTCTAATTCGATTTGAATTGAGCCAATGAAATGTGGATTTTGATTTCATGAAAACTTTGGGTTTGTTCATTTTTAGCGAATCGCTATTCTAATTCGATCGAAATCGAGCCAATGAAAAGTGGTTTTTGATTTCATAATAACTTTGGGTTTGTTCATTTTTGGCGAATTGCTAGTCTAATTCGATTGGAATCGAGCCAATGAAAAGTGATTTTTGATTTCATGATAACTTCGGGTATGTTCGTTTTTGGTGAATTGCTAGTCTAAGTCAATTGGAATGGAGCCAATGAAAAGTAGCTTTTGATTTCATGACAACTTCGGGTTTGCTCATTTTTAGACAATTACTTGTCCAACTCGATTGGAATCGCGCCATTAAAAAGTAGTTTTTGATTTCATGATAACTTGGAGTTTGTTCGTTTTTGGCGAATTACTAGTCTAATTCGATCAGAATCGAGCCAATGAAAAGTGGTTTCTGATTTCATGATAACTTCGGTTTTGTTCATTTTTGGCGGAATGCTAGTCTAATTCGATCGGAATCGAGCCAATGAAAAGTGATTTTTGATTACAGAATAACTTCGAATTTGTTCGCTTTTTGCGAATTGCTAGTCTAATTCAAGAGGAATCGAGCCAATGAAAAGTGGTTTTTGATTTCATGATAACGCCGGGTTTGTTCCTTTTTAGCGAATTGCTAGTCCAACTCGATTGGAATCGCGCCATTGAAAAGTGTTTTTTGATTTCATGATAACTTCGAGTTTGTTCATTTTTGGCGAATTGCTAGTCTAATTCGATTGGAATGGAGCCAATGAAAAGTGGCTTTTTATTTCATGATAACTTCGGGTTTGTTCATTTTTAGCGAATTGCTAGTTCAACTCGATTGAAATCGCGCCATTGAAAAGTGGTTTTTGATTTCATGATAACTTCGGGTTTATACAATTTTGGCGAATTGCTAGTCTAATTCGATCGGAATGGAGCCTTTGAAAAGTGGTTTTTGATTACTTGATAACTTGGACTTTGTTCGTTTTTGGCGAATTACTAGTCTAATTCGACCGGAATCGCACCAATGAAAAGTGGATTTTGATTTCATGATAACTTCGGGTTTGTTCATTTTTGGCAGATAGCTAGTCTAATTTGATCGGAATCGAGCCAATGAAAGGTGGTTTTTGATTTCATGATAACTTTAGATTTGTTCGTTTTTGGTGAATTGCTAGTCTAATTCGAGAGGAATCGAGCCAATGAAAAGTTGTTTTCGATTTCACGATATCTTCGGGCTTGTTCATTTTTGACGAATTGCTAGTCTAATTCGATTGAAATGGAGCCAATGAAAAGTGTATTTTGATTTCATGATAACTTCGGGTTTGTTCGTTTTTAGCAAATTGCTAGTCCAACTCGATTGGATTCACGCCATTGAAAAGTAGTTTTTGATTTCATGATAACTTCGAATTTATTCGTTTTTGGCGAATTGCTAGTCTAATTTGATCGAAATCGAGCCAAAGAAAAGTGGTTTTTGATTTCATGATAACTTCGGGTATGTTCGTTTTTGGCGAATTGCTAGTGTAATTCGATTGGAATGGAGCCAATGAAAAGTGGTTTTTGATTTCATGACAACTTCGGGTTGGTTCATTTTTAGCGAATTGCTAGTCCAACTCGATTGGAATCGCGCCATTGAAAAGTGGTTTTTGATTTCATGATAACTTCGTTTTTTCTTTTTTTGCGAATTGCTAGTCTAATTCGATTGGAATCGAGCCAATGAAAAGTGATTTTTGATTTCATGATAACTTCGGCTATGTTCGTTTTTGGCGAATTGCTAGTCTATTTTGATTGGAATAGAGCCAATGAAAAGTGGTTTTTGATTTCATGATAACTTCGGGTTTATTCATTTTTAGCGAATTGCTAGTTCAGCTCGATTGGAATCGCACCATTTAAAAGTGGTTTTTGACTTCATGATAACCTCGGGTTTATTCATTTTTGGCGAATTGCTAGTTCAGCTCGATTGGAATCGCACCATTGAAAAGTGGTTTTTGACTTCATGATAACCTCGGTTTATTCATTTTTGGCGAATTGCTAGCCTAATTCGATCGAAATCGAGACAATGAAAAGTGGTTTTTGATTTCATGATAACTTGGAGTTTGTTCTTTTTGGCGAATTACTAGTCTAATTCGATCGGAATCGAGCCAATGAAAAGTGGTTTTCGATTTCATGATAACTTCGGGTTTGTTCCTTTTTGGCGAATTGCTAGTCTAATTTGATCGGAATCGAGCCAATGAAAGGTGATTTTTGATTTCATGAGAACTTCGGGTTTGTTTGTTTTTGGCGAATCGCTAATCTAATTCAAGAGAAATCGAGCCAATGAAAAGTTGTTTTTGATTTCACGATATCTTCGAGCTTGTTCATTTTTGGCATATTGCTAGTCTAATTCGATTGAAATGGAGCCAATGAAAAGTGGATTTTAATTTCATGATAACTTCGGGTTTTCACATTTTTAGCGAATTGCTAGTCCAACACGATTGGAATCGTGCCATTGGAAAGGGGTTTTTCATTTCATGATAACTTCGGGTTTATTCGTTTTTGGTGAATTGCTAGTCTAATTCGATCGGAATCGAGCCAATGAAAAGTGGTTTTTGATTTCATGATAGGTTGGAATTTGTTCGTTTTTGGCGAATTATTAGTCGAATTCGATTGGAATCGAGCGAAAGAAAACTGATTTTCGATTTCATGATAATTTCGGGTTTGTTCATTTTTGGCGAATTGCTAGACTAATTCGATCGGAATCGAGCCAATGAAAAGTGCTTTTTTATTTCATGATAACTTCGGGTTTTTTCATTTTTTGTGAATTGCTAATCTAATTCCAGAGGAATCGAACCAATGAAAAGTTGTTTTTGATTTCACGATAACTTCGGGCTTGTTCGTTTTTGGCGAATGCTAGTCTATTTCGATTGGAATGGAGCCAATGAAAAGTGGTTTTTTATTTCATGATAACTTCGGGTTTGTTCGTTTTTAGCGATTTGCTAGTCCAACTCGATTGGAATTGAGCCATTGAAAAGTGGTTTTCGATTTCATGATAACTTCAAATTTGTTAATTTTTGGCGAATTGCTAGTCTTTCTCGATTGGTGTCGATCCAATGAAAAGTGGTTTTTGATTTCATTACAACTTTGGGTATGTTAGTTTTTGGCGAATTGCTAGTCTAATTCGATTGGAATGGAGGCAATGAAAAGTGGTTTTTGATTTCATGGTAACTTCGAGTTTGTTCGTTTTTGGCGAATTGCTTGTATCATTCAATCTGAATCGAGCCAATGAAAAGTGATTTTTGATTTCACGATAACTTCGGGTTTGTCCATTTTTGGCAAATTGCTAGTCTAACTAGATTGGAATCGAGCTAATGAAAAGTGGACTTTGATTTCTTGATAACTTCGGGTTTGTTCATTTTTGGCGAACTGCTAGTCTAACTCAATTGGAATCGCGTCACTGAAAAGTGGATTTTGATTTCATGAAAACTTTGGGTTTGTTCATTTTTAGCTAATCGCTAGTGTAATTCGATCGGAATCGAGCCAAGGAAAAGTGGTTTTTGGTTTAATGATGACTTCTGGTTTGTTCATTTTTGGCTAATTTCTAGTCTATTTCGATTGGAATCGAGCCAAGGAAAAGTGGTTTTTGATTTCATGATAGCTTCCAGTTTGTTCGTTTTTGGGAATTGCTAGTGTAATTCAAGAGGAATCGAGCCAATGGAAAGTTCTTTACAATTTCATGATAACTTCGGGTTTGTTCGTTTTTGACGAATTTCTCGTCTAATTCGGTTGGAATCGCCAATGAAAAGTGGTTTTTGATTTCATGATAACTTCGAGTTTGTTCATTTTTGGCGAATTGCTAGTCTAATTCGATTGGAATCTAGCCAATGAAAAGTGGTATTTGATTTCATGATAACTTCGAGTTTGTTCATTTTTGGCGAATTGCTAGTCTAATTCGATTGGAATCTAGCCAATGAAAAGTGGTATTTGATTTCATGATAACTTCGAGTTTGTTCATTTTTGGCGAATTGCTAGTCTAATTCGATTGGAATCTAGCCAATGAAAAGTGGTATTTGATTTCATGATAACTTCGAGTTTGTTCATTTTTGGCGAATTGCTAGTCTAATTCGATTGGAATCTAGCCAATGAAAAGTGGTATTTGATTTCATGATAACTTCGAGTTTGTTCATTTTTGGCGAATTGCTAGTCTAATTCGATTGGAATCTAGCCAATGAAAAGTGGTATTTGATTTCATGATAACTTCGAGTTTGTTCATTTTTGGCGAATTGCTAGTCTAATTCGATTGGAATCTAGCCAATGAAAAGTGGTATTTGATTTCATGATAACTTCGAGTTTGTTCATTTTTGGCGAATTGCTAGTCTAATTCGATTGGAATGGAGCTAATGAAAAGTGGTTTTTGATTTCATGATAACTTCAGATTTGTTCGTTTTTGGCGAATTGCTAGTCTAATTCGAGAGGAATCGAGCCAATGAAAAGTTGTTTTTGATTTCACGATATCTTCGGGCTTGTTCATTTTTGGCGAATTACTAGTCTAATTCGATTGAAATGGAGCCAATGAAAAGTGGATTTGGATTTCATGATAACTTCGGGTTTGTTCATTTTTAGCGAATTGCTACTCCAACTCCATTGGATTCGCGCCATTGAAAAGTAGTCTTTGATTCCATGATAACTTCGAATTTATTCATTTTTGGCGAATTGCTAGTCTAATTCGATCGAAATCGAGCCATTGAAAAGTGGTTTTTAATTTCTTGATAACTTCGGGCATGTTCGTTTTTGGCGAATTGCTAGTCTAATTCGATTGGAATGGAGCCAATGAAAAGTGCTTTTTGATTAATGACAACTTCGGGTTGGTTCGTTTTTAGCGAATTGCTAGTCCAACTAGATTGGAATCGCGCCATTGAAAAGTGGTTTTTGATTTCATGATAACTTCCGATATGTTCGTTTTTGGCGAATTGCTAGTCTAATTCGATTGGAATGGAGCCAATGAAAAGTGATTTTTGATTTCATGGTAACTTCGGGTTTGTTCGTTTTTAGCGAATAGCTAGTCCAACTCGATTGGAATTGCGCCTTTGAAATGTGGTTTTTGATTTCATGATAACTTCGGATTTGTTTGTTATTGGCGAATAGCTAGACTAATTCGATTGGAATCGAGCCAATGAAAAGTGGCTTTTGATTTCACGATAACTTCGGGTTTGTTCATTTTTGGCTAATTGCTAGTCTAATTCGATTAGAATGGAGCCAATGAAAAGTGGCTTTTGATTTCACGATAACTTCGGGTTTGTTCATTTTTTGCGAATTGCTAGTCTAATTCGATTGGAATCGAGCCAATGAAAAGTGGCTTTTGATTTCACGATAACTTCGGGTTTCTTCGTTTTGGCGAATTGTTAGTCTAATTCGATTGGAATTGAGCCTATGAAAAGTGGTTTTCGATTTCATGATAACGTCGGGGTTCATTTTTAGCGAATTGCTAGTCTAATTCGATCCGAATCGAGCCAATGAAAAGTGGCTTTTGATTTCACGATAACTTCGGGTTTCTTCGTTTTGGCGAATTGTTAGTCTAATTCGATTGGAATTGAGCCTATGAAAAGTGGTTTTCGATTTCATGATAACGTCGGGGTTCATTTTTAGCGAATTGCTAGTCTAATTCGATCCGAATCGAGCCAATGAAAAGTGGCTTTTGATTTCACGATAACTTCGGGTTTCTTCGTTTTGGCGAATTGTTAGTCTAATTCGATTGGAATTGAGCCTATGAAAAGTGGTTTTCGATTTCATGATAACGTCGGGGTTCATTTTTAGCGAATTGCTAGTCTAATTCGATCCGAATCGAGCCAATGAAAAGTGGCTTTTGATTTCACGATAACTTCGGGTTTCTTCGTTTTGGCGAATTGTTAGTCTAATTCGATTGGAATTGAGCCTATGAAAAGTGGTTTTCGATTTCATGATAACGTCGGGGTTCATTTTTAGCGAATTGCTAGTCCAACTCGATTGGAATCGCGCCATTGAAAAGGTTTTTGATTTCATGATACCTTCGGGTTTGTTCATTTTTTGCGAATTGCTAGTCTAATTCGATTGGAATCGAGCCAATGAATAGTGGTTTTTGATTTCATGATAACTTCGGGTATGTTCGTTTTTGGCGAATTACTAGTGTAATTCGATTTGAATGGAGCCAATGAAAAGTGTTTTTTGATTTCATGATAACTTTGGGTTTGTTCGTTTTTAGCGAATTGCTAGTCCAACTAGAATGGAATCGTGCCACTGAAAAGTGGTTTTTGATTTCATGATAACTTTAGGTATGTTCGTTTTTGGCGAATTGCTAGTCTAATTCGATTGGAATGGAGCTAATGAAAAGTGGTTTTTGATTTCATGGTAACTTCGGGTTTGTTACTTTTTAGTGAATTGCTAGTCCAACTCGATTGGAATCGCGCCATTGAAACGGTTTTTGATTTCATGATACCTTCGACTTTTTTCATTTTTGGCGATTTGCTAGACTAATTTGATTGGAATCGAGCCAATGAAAAGTTATTTTTGATTTCATGATAACTTCGGGTATGCTCATTTTTGGCGAATTGCTAGTCTAATTCGATTGGAATGGAGCCAATGAAAAGTGGTTTTTGATTTCATTTTTAGCGAATTGCTAGTCCAACTCAATTGGAATCGCGCCATTGAAAAGTGGTTTCTGATTTCATGATAACTTCGGGTTTATTCGTTTTTAGCGAATTGCTAGTCTAATTCGATCGAAATCGAGCCAATGAAAAGTGGTTTTTGATTTCATGATAACTTGGAGTTTGTTCGTTTTTGGCGAATTACTAGTCTAATTCGATCGGAATCGAGCCAATGAAAAGTGATTTTTGATTTCATGATAAGTCTCAGTTTATTCGTTTTTTGCGAATTACTAGTCTAATTCGATCGGAATCGAGCCAATGAAAAGTGGTTTTTGATTTTATGATAACTTCGGGTTTGTTCATTTTTGGTGAATTGCTAGTCTAATTCGATCCGAATCGAGCCAATGAAAAGTGGTTTTTGATTTCATGAAAACTTCGGGTTTGTTCGTTTTTGGCGAATTGCTAGTCTAATTCGAGAGAAATCGAGCCAATGAAAAGAGATTTTTGATTTCACGATAACTTCGGGTTTGTTCGTTTTTGACGAAATGCTAGTCTAATTCGAGAGGAATCGAGCCAATGAAAAGTTGTTTTTGATTTCACGATAACTTCGGGCTTGTTCGTTTTTGGCGAATTGCTAGTCTAATTCGAGAGGAATCGAGCCAATGAAAAGTTGTTTTTGATTTCACGATAACTTCGGGCTTGTTCGTTTTTGGCGAATTGCTAGTCTAATTCGATTGGAATGGAGCCAATGAATAGTGGTTTTTGATTTCATGATAACGTCGGGTTTGTTCATTTTTAGCGAATTGCTAGTCCAATTCGATTGGAATCGCGCCTTTGAAAAGTGTTTTTTGATTTCATGATAACTTCGAGTTTGTTCATTTTTGGCGAATTGCCAGTCTAATTCGATTGGAATGGAGCCAATGAAACGTGTCTTTTTCTTTCATGATAACTTCGGGTTTGTTCATTTTTAGCGAATTGCTAGTTAAGCTCGATTGGAATCGCACCATTGAAAAGTGGTTTTTGATTTCATGATAACCTCGGGTTTATTCAATTTTGGCTAATTGCTAGTCTAATTCGATCGAAATCGAGCCAATGAAAAGTGGTTTTTGATTTCATGATAACTTGGAGTTTGTTCATTTTTGGCGAATTACTAGTCTAATTTGATCGAAATTGAGCCAATGAAAAGTGGTTTTCGATTTCATGACAACTTCAGGTTTGTTCCTTTTTGGCGAATTGCTAGTCTAATTTGATCGGAATTGAGCCAATGAAAGGTGGTTTTTGATTTCATGATAACTTCGGGTTTGTTCGTTTTTGGCGAATTGCTAATCTAATTCGAGTGGAATCGAGCCAATGAAAAGTTGTTTTTGATTTCACGATATCTTCGAGCTTGTTCATTGTTGGCGTATTGCTAGTCTAATTCGATTGAAATGGAGCCAATGAAAAGTGGATTTTGATTTCATGATAACTTTGGGTTAGCACGTTTTAAGCGAATTGCTAGTCCAACTCGATTGGAATCGCGCCATTGGAAAGGGGTTTTTCATTTCATGATAACTTCGGGTTTATTCGTTTTTGGCGAATTGTTAGTCTAATTCAATCGGAATCGAGCCAACGAAAAGTGGTTTTTGATTTCATGATAGGTTGGAGTTTGTTCGTTCTTGGCGAATTACTAGTCTAATTCGATCGGAATCGAGCTAATGAAAAGTGGTTTTCGATTTCATGATAATTTTGGGTTTGTTCATTTTTGGCAAATTGCTAGTCTAATTCGATCGGAATCGAACTAATAAAAAGTGATTTTTTATTTCATGATAACTTCTGGTTTTTTCGTTTTTTGTGAATTGGTAATCTAATTCCAGAGGAATCGAACCAATGAAAAGTTGTTTTTGATTTCACGATAACTTCGGGCTTGTTCGTTTTTGGCGAATTGCTAGTCTAATTCGATTGGAATGGAGCCAATGAAAAGTGGTTTTTGATTTCATGATAACTTCAGGTTTTTTCGTTTTTAGCGATTTGCTAGTCCAACTCGATTGGAATCGTGCCATTGAAAAGTGGTTTTTGATTTCATGATAACTTCAGATTTGTTAATTTTTGGTGAATTGCTAGTCTATCTCGATTGGAATCGAGCCAATGAAAAGTGGTTTTTGATTTCATTACAACTTCGGGTATGTTAGTTTTTGGCGAATTGTTAGTCTAATTCGATTGGAATGGAGGCATTGAAAATTGGTTTTTGATTTCATGACAACTTTGGGTTTGTTCGTTTTTAGCGAATTGCTTGTCCAACTCGATTGGAATCGTGCACTTGAAAAGTTTTTTTTGATTTCATGATAACTTGGAGTTTGTTCGTTTTTGGAGAATTACTAGCCTAATTTGATCGGAATCGAGCCAATGAAAAGTGGTTTTTGATTTCATGGTAACTTCGAGTTTGTTCATTTTTGGCGAATTGCTTGTATCATTCAATCTGAATCAAGCCAATGAAAAGTGATTTTTGATTTCATGATAACTTCGGGTTTGTCCATTTTTGGCAAATTGCTAGTCCAACTCAATTGGAATTGCGCCTTTGAAAAGTGGTTTTTGATTTCATGATAACTTCGGATTTGTTTGTTATTGGCGAATAGCTAGACTAATTCGATTGGAATCGAGCCAATGAAAAGTGGCTTTTGATTTCACGATAACTTTTGGTTTGTTCATTTTTGGCGAATTGCTAGTCTAATTCAATTAGAATGGAGCCAATGAAAAGTGGCTTTTGATTTCACGATAACTTCGGGTTTGTTCATTTTTGGCGAACTGCTAGTCTAATTCGATTGGAATCGAGCCAATGAATAGTGGTTTTTGATTCATGATAACTTCGGGTATGTTCGTTTTTGGCGAATTGCTAGTGTAATTCGATTGGAATGGAGCCAATGAAAAGTGGTTTTTGATTTCATGATAACTTCGGATTTGTTCGTTTTTAGCGAATTGCTAGTCCAACTAGATTGGAATCGCGCCATTGAAAAGTGGTTTTTGATTTCATGATAACTTCAGGTATGTTCGTTTTTGGCGAATTGCTAGTCTAATTCGATTGGAATGGAGCCAATGAAAAGTGGTTTTTTATTTAATGATAACTTCGGGTTTGTTCATTTTTAGCGAATTGCTAGTCCAACTCGATTGGAATTGCACCATTGAAAAGTGGTTTTTGATTTCATGATACCTTCGGGTTTGGTCGTTTTTTGGCGATTTGCTAGACTAATTCGATTGGAATCGAGCCAATGAAAAGTTATTTTTGATTTCATGATAACTTCGGGTATGCTCATTTTTGGTGAATTGCTAGTCTAATTCGATTGGAATGGAGCCAATGAAAAGTGGTTTTTGATTTCATTTTTAGCGAATTGCTAGTCTAACTCCATTGGAATCGCGCCATTGAAAAGTGGTTTTTGATTTCATGGTAACTTTGGGTTTATTCATTTTTGGCGAATTGCTAGTCTAATTCGATTGGAATGGAGGCAATGAAAAGTGGTTTTTGATTTCATGGTAACTTCGAGTTTGTTCGTTTTTGGGAATTGCTAGTATAATTCGATAGGAATCGAGCCGATGGAAAGTTCTTTTCAATTTCATGATAACTTCGGGTTTATTAGTTTTTGACGAATTTCTCGTCTAATTCTGTTGGAATCACCAATGAAAAGTGGTTTTTGATTTCATGATAACTTCAGGTTTGTTCGTTTTTGGCAAATTGCTAGTCTAATTCGAGAGGAATCGAGCCAATAGAAAGGGGTTTTTGATTTCATGATAACTTCGGGTTTATTCGTTTTTGGCAAATTTCTAGTCTAATTCGATTGGAATTGAGCCAATGAAAAGTGGATTTTGATTTCATGATAACTTCGGGTTTGTCCTTTTTGGGGAACTGCTAGTCTAACTCAATTGGAATCATGCCAATGAAAAGTGGTTTTTGATTTCATGATAACTTCGGTTTGTTCAATTTTGGCAAATTGCCAGTCTAATTCGATCGGAATCGAGCCAATGGAAAGGGGTTTTTGATTTCATGATAACTTCGGGTTTATTCTTTTTGGCGAATTACTAGTCCAATTCGAATGGAATTGAGCCAATGAAAAGTGGATTTTGATTTCTTGAAAACATCGGCTTTGTTCGTTTTTGGCGAATTGCTAGTCTAATTCGATCAGCCTTATGTCAATGAAAAGTGGTTTTTGATTTCAAGATAACTTTTGGTTTTTTCATTTTTGGCGAATTACTAGTCTAATTCGATTGGAATCGAGCCAGTGAAAAGTGGTTTTTTATTTCATGATAACTTCGGGTTTGTTCTTTTTGACGAACTGCTAGTCTAATTCGATCGGAATCAAGCCAATGAAAAGTGGTTTTTGATTTCATGATAAGTTGGAGTTTGTTCGTTTTCGGCAAATTGCTAGTCTAATTCGATCGGAATCGAGCCAATGAAAACTGGTTTTCGATTTCATGATAACTTCGGGTTTGTTCCTTTTTGCGAATCGCTAGTCTAATTTAATCGGAATCGAGCCAATGAAAGGTGGTTTTTGATTTCATGATAACTTCGGGTTTGTTCATTTTTGGAGAATTACTAATCTAATTCGAGAGGAATCGAGCCAATGAAAAGTTGTTTTTGAATTCACGATATCTTCGAACTTGTTCTTTTTTGGCGAATTGCTAGTCTAATTCGATTGGAATGGAGCCAATGAAAAGTGGTTATTGATTTCATGATAACTTCGGGTTTTGTTACTTTTTAGCAAATTGCTAGCCCAAACCGATTGGAATCGCGTCATTGAAAAGTTGTTTTTGATTTCATGGTAACTTCGGGTATGTTCGTTTTTGGCGAATTGCTAGTCTAATTCGATCGAAATCAAGCCAGTGAAAGGTGGTTTTTGATTTCATGATAACTTCGGGTTTGGTCGTTTTTGGTGAATTGCTAGTCTAATTCGAGAGGAATCAAGCCAATGAAAAGTTGTTTTTTATTTCACGATATCTTCGGGCTTGTTCGTTTTTGGCGAATTGCTAGTCTAAATCAATTGAAATGGAGCCAATTAAAATTGGCTTTTGATTTCATGATAACTCCGGGTTTCTCCGTTTTTACCGAATTGCTAGTCCGACTCGATTGGAATCGCGCCATTGAAAAGTGGTTTTTGATTTCATGATAACTTCAGATTTGTTTATTTTTGGCGAATTGCTAGTCTATCTCGATTGGAATCGAGCTAATGAAACGTTGTTTTTGATTTCATGATAACTTCGGGTATGTTCATTTTTGGCGAATTGCTAGTCTTGTTCGATGGGAATGGAGCCAATGAAAATTGGTTTTTGATTTCATGACAACTTCGGGTTTGTTCATTTTTAGCGAATTGCTAGTCCAACTCGATTGGAATCGCGCCATTGAAAGGTGTTTTTTGATTTCATGATAACTTCAGATTTGTTAATTTTTGGAGAATTGTTATTCTATCTCGATTGGAATCGAGCCAATGAAAAGTGGTTTTTTGATTTCATTACAACTTCGGGTAAGTTAGTTTTTGGCGAATTGCTTGTCTAATTCGATTGGAATGGAGGCAATGAAAAGTGGTTTTTGATTTCATGGTAACTTCAAGTTTGTTAATTTTTGGCGAATTGCTTGTATCATTCAATCTGAATCAAGCCAATGAAAAGTGATTTGTCATTTCATGATAACTTTGGGTTCCATTTTTGGCAAATTGCTAGTCTAACTAGATTGGAATCGAGCTAATGAAAAGTGGACTTTTATTTCATGATAACTTTGGGTTTGTTCATTTTTGGTTAATTGCTAGTCTATTTCGATTGGAATCGAGCCAATGAAAAATGGTTTTTGGTTTCATGATAACTTCAGATTTGTTCGTTTTTTACGAATTGCTAGTCTAATTCGAGAAAAATCGAGCCAATGAAAAGTTGTTTTTGATTTCACGATATCTTCGGGCTTGTTCATTTTTGGCGAATTGCTAGTCTAATTCGATTGAAAAGGAGCCAATGAAAAGTGGATTTTGATTTCATGATAACTTCGGGTTTGTTCGTTTTTAGCGAATTGCTAGTCCAACTCGATTGGATTCGCGCCATTGAAAAGTAGTTTTTGATTTCATGATAACTTCGAATTTATTCATTTTTGGCGAATTGCTAGTCTAATTCGATCGAAATCGAGCCAATGAAAAGTGGTTTTTAATTTCATGATAACTTCGGGTATGTTCATTTTTGGCGAATTGCTAGTGTAATTCGATTGGAATGGAGCCAATGAAAAGTGGTTTTTGATTTCATGACAACTTCGGGTTGGTTCGTTTTTAGCGAATTGCTAGTCCAACTAGATTGGAATCGCGTCATTGAAAAGTGTTTTTTGATTTCATGATAACTTCAGGTATGTTCGTTTTTGGCAAATTGCTAGTCTAATTCGATTAGAATGGAGCCAATGAAAAGTGGTTTTGATTTCATGATAACTTCGGGTTTGTTCGTTTTTAGCGAATTGCTAGTCCAACTCGATTGGAATTGCGCCTTTGAAAAGTGGTTTTTGATTTCATGATAACTTCGGATTTTTTTGTCATTGGCAAATAGCTAGACTAATTCGATTGGAATCGAGCCAATGAAAATTGGCTTTTGATTTCACGATAACATCGGGTTTGTTCATTTTTAGCGAATTGCTAGTCTAATTCGATTGGAATTGAGCCAATGAAAAGTGGTTTTTGATTTCATGATAACTTCGGGTTTGTTCGTTTTTGGCGAATTGCTAGTCCAACTCGATTGGAATCGCGCCATTGAAAAGGATCGGAATCGAGCCAATGAAAATTGGCATTTGATTTCACGATATCTTGCTAGTCTAATTCGATTAGAATGGAGCCAATGAAAAGTGGTTTTTGATTTCATGATAACCTCGGGTTTGTTCATTTTTAGCGAATTGATAGTCCAACTCGATTGGAATCGCGCCATTGAAAAGTGGTTTTTGATATCATGATAACCTCGGGTTTATTCATTTTTAGCGAATTGCTAGTCTAATTCGATCGAAATCGAGCCAATGAAAAGTGGTTTTTGATTTCACGATAACTTGGAGTTTGTTCGTTTTTGGCGAATTGCTAGTCTAATTCGATCGGAATCGAGCCAATGAAAACTAGTTTTCGATTTCATGATAACTTCGGGTTTGTTCCTTTTTGGCGAATCGCTAGTCTAATTTGATCGGAATCGAGCCAACGAAAGGTGGTTTTTGATTTCATGATAACTTCGGGTTTGTTCGTTTTTGGAGAACTACTAATCTAATTCGAGAGGAATCGAGCCAATGAAAAGTTGTTTTTGATTTCACGATATCTTCGAACTTGTTCATTTTTGGCGAATTGCTAGTCTAATTCATTTGAAATGGAGCCAATGAAAAGTGGATTTTGATTTCATGATAATTTCGGGTTTGCACGTTTTTAGCGAATTGCTAGTCCAACTCGATTGGAATCGCGCCATTGGAAAGGGGTTTTTCATTTCATGATAACTTCGGGTTTATTCGTTTCTGACGAATTGGTAGTCTAATTCGATCGAAATCGAGCCAATGAGAAGTGGTTTTTGATTTCATGATAACTTCGGGTATGTTCGTTTTTGGCGGATTGCTAGTGTACTTCGATTGGAATGGAGCCAATGAAAAGTGGTCTTTGATTTCATGACAACTTCGGGTTGGTTCGTTTTTAGCGAATTGCTAGTCCAACTAGATTGGAATCGCGTCATTGAAAAGTGGTTTTTGATTTCATGATAACTTCAGGTATGTTCTTTTTGGCGAATTGCTAGTCTAATTCGATTGGAATGGAGCCAATGGAAAGTGGTTTTTGATTTAATGATAACTTCGGGTTTGTTCGTTTTTAGTGAATTGCTAGTCCAAATCGATTGGAATTACTCCTTTGAGAAGTGATTTTTGATTTCATGATAACTTCAGATTTGTTTGTTATTGGCGAATAGCTAGACTAATTCGATTGGAATCGAGCCAATGAAAAGTGTCTTTTCATTTCACGATAACTTCGGGTTTGTTCATTTTTGGCTAATTGCTAGTCTAATTTGATTAGAATGGAGCCAATGAAAAGTGGCTTTTGATTTCACGATAACTTTGGGTTTGTTCATTTTTGGCAAATTGCTAGTCTAATTCGATTGGAATCGAGCCAATGAAAAGTGATTTTTGATTTCATGATAACTTCGGGTTTGTTCATTTTTGGCGAATTGCTAGTCTAATTCGATTGGAATCGAGCCAATGAAAAGTGATTTTTGATTTCATGATAACTTCGGGTATGTTCGTTTTGGGCGAATTGCTAGTGTAATTCGATTGGAATGGAGCCAATGAAAAGTGGTTTTTGATTTCATGATAACTTCGGGTTTGTTCGTTTTTAGCGAATTGCTAGTCCAACTAGATTGGAATCGTGCCACTGAAAAGGGGTTTTTGATTTCATGATAACTTCAGGTATGTTCGTTTTTGGCGAATTGCTAGTCTAATTCGATTGGAATGGAGCCAATGAAAAGTGGTTTTCGATTTCATGGTAACTTCGGGTTTGTTCATTTTTAGCGAATTGCTAGTCCAACTCGATTGGAATTGCGCCTTTGAAAAGTGGTTTTTGATTTCATGATAACTTTGGATTTGTTTGTTATTGGCGAATAGCTAGACTAATTCGATTGGAATCGAGCTAATGAAAAGTGGCTTTTGATTTCACGATAACTTCTAGTTTGTTCATTTTTGGCCAATTGCTAGTCTAATTCGATTGGAATGGAGCCAATGAAAAGTGGTTTTAGATTTCATGATAACTTCAGGTATGTTCATTTTTGGCGAATTGCTAGTCTAATTCGATTAGAATGGAGCCAATGAAAAGTGGTTTTTGATTTCATTATAACCTCGGGTTTGTTCATTTTTAGCGAATTGCTAGTCCAACTCGACTGGAATCGCGCCATTGAAAAGTGGTTTTTGATTTCATGATAACCTCGGGTTTATTCATTTTTGACGAATTGTTCGTCAAATTCGTTCGAAATCGAGCCAATGAAAAGTGGTTTTTGATTTCATGATAACTTGGAGTTTGTTCGTTTTTGGCGAATTACTAGTCTAATTCGATCGGAATCGAGCCAATGAAAGCTGGTTTTCGATTTCATGATAACTTCGGGTTTATTCATTTTTTGCGAATTGCTAGTCTAATTCGATCGGAATCGAACCAATGAAAAGTTATTTTTGATTTCATGATAGGTTGGAGTTTGTTCGTTCTTGGCGAATTAATAGTCTAATTCGATCGGAATCAAGCTAATGAAATGTGGTTTTCGATTTCATGATAATTTCGGGCTTGTTCATTTTTGGCGAATTGCTAGTCCAATTCGATTGAAATGGAGCCAATGAAAAGTGGATTTTGATTTCATGATAACTTCGGGTTTGCACATTTTTAGCGAATTGCTAGTCCAACTCAATTGGAATCGCGCCATTCGAAAGGGGTTTTTCATTTCATGATAACTTCGGGTTTATTCATTTTTGGCGAATTGCTAGTCTAATTCGATCTGAATCGAGCCAATGAAAATTTATTTTTGATTTCATGATAGGTTGGAGTTTGTTCGTTCTTGGCGAATTACTAGTCTAATTCGATCGGAATCGAGCTAATGAAAAGTGGTTTTTGATTTCATGATAATTTTGGTTTTGTTCATTTTTGGCGAATTGCTAGTCTAATTCGATCGGAATCGAGCCAATAAAAAGTGGTTTTTTATTTCATGATAACTTCTGGTTTTTTCGTTTTTTGTGAATTGGTAATCTAATTCCAGAGGAATCGAACCAATGAAAAGTTGTTTTTGATTTCACGATAACTTCGGGCTTGTTCGTTTTTGGCGAATTGCTAGTCTAATTCGATTGGGATGGAGCCAATGAAAAGTGGTTTTTGATTTCATGATAACTTCAAGTTTGTTCGTTTTTAGCGATTTGCTAGTCCAACTCGATTGGAATCGCGCCATTGAAAAGTGGTTTTTGATTTCATGATAACTTCAGATTTGTTAATTTTTGGTGAATTGCTAGTCTATCTCGATTGGAATCGAGCCAATGAAAAGTGGTTTTTGATTTCATTACAACTTCGGGTATGTTAGTTTTTGGCGAATTGTTAGTCTAATTCGATTGGAATGGAGGCAATGAAAATTGGTTTTTGATTTCATGACAACTTTGGGTTTGTTCGTTTTTAGCGAATTGCTTGTCCAACTCGATTGGAATCGTGCAATTGAAAAGTTGTTTTTGATTTCATGATAACTTGGAGTTTGTTCGTTTTTGGAGAATTACTAGCCTAATTTGATCGGAATCGAGCCAATGAAAAGTGGTTTTTGATTTCATGGTAACTTCGAGTTTGTTCATTTTTGGCGAATTGCTTGTATCATTCAATCTGAATCAAGCCAATGAAAAGTGATTTTTGATTTCATGATAACTTCGGGTTTGTCCATTTTTGGCAAATTGCTAGTCTAACTAGATTGGAATCGAGCTAATGAAAAGTGGACTTTGATTTCATGATAACTTCGGGTTTGTTTATTTTTAGCGAACTGCTAGTCTAACTCAATTGGAATCGCGCCAATGAAAAGTGGATTTTGATTTCATGAAAACTTTGGGTTTGTTCATTTTTAGCTAATCGCTAGTCTAATTCGATCGGAATTGAGCCAATTAAAAGTGATTTTCGGTTTCATGATAACTTCGGGTTTGTTCATTTTTGGCTAATTGCTAGTCTATTTCGATTGGAAACGAGCCAATGAAAAGTGGTTTTTGATTTCATGATAACTTCGGGTTTGTTCATTTTTGGCTAATTGCTAGTCTATTTCGATTGGAAACGAGCCAATGAAAAGTGGTTTTTGATTTCATGATAACTTCCTGTTTGTTCATTTTTGGGAATTGCAAGTGTAATTCGAGAGGAATCGAGCCGATGGAAAGTTCTTTTCAATTTCATGATAACTTCGGGTTTGTTCATTTTTGACGAATTTCTCGTCTAATTCAGTTGGAGTCGCCAATGAAAAGTGGTTTTTGATTTCATGATAACTTCAGGTTTGTTCGTTTTCGGCAAATTGCTAGTCTAATTCGAGAGGAATCGAGCCAATGGAAAGGGGTTTTTGATTTCATGATAACTTCGGGTTTATTCGTTTTTGGCAAATTTCTAGTCTAATTCGATTGGAATTGAGCCAATGAAAAGTGGATTTTGATTTCATGATAACTTCGGGTTTGTTCATTTTTGGGGAACTGCTAGTCTAACTCAATTGGAATCACGCCAATGAAAATGGTTATTGATTTCATGATAACTTCGGGTTTGTTCGATTTTGGCGAATTGCTAGTCTAATTCGATCGGAATCGAGCCAATGAAAAGCGGTTTTTAATTTCATGATAACTTCAAGTTTGTTCGTTTTTGGCGAATTACTAGTCCAATTCGAATGGAATTGAGCCAATGAAAAGTGGATTTTGATTTCTTGAAAACATCAACTTTGTTCGTTTTTCGCGAATTGCTAGTCTAATTCGATCAGACTTATGTCAATGACAAGTGGTTTTTGATTTCAAGATAACTTTTGGTTTTTTCGTCTCTGGCGAATTTCTAGTCTAATTCGATTGGAATCGAGCCAGTGAAAAGTGGTTTTTATTTCATGATAACTTCGGGTTTGTTCTTTTTAACGAATTCCTAGTCTAATTCGAGAGGAATCGAACCAATGAAAAGTGATTTTTGTTTTCACGATAACTTCGGGCTTGTTCGTTTTTTACGAATTGCTAGTCTAATTGGATTGGAATGGAGCCAATGAAAAGTGGTTTTTGATTTCATGATAACTTCGGGTTTGTTCGTTTTTAGTGAATTGCTAGTCCAACTCAATTGGAATCGCGCCATTGAAAAGTGGTTTTTGATTTCATGATAACTTCGGGTTTATTCATTTTTGAAGAATTGCTAGTCTAAATCGATCGGAATCGAGCCAGTGAAAAGTGGTTTTTGATTTCATGATAAGTTGGGGTTTGTTCATTTTTGGCAAATTGCTAGTCTAATTCGATCGGAATCGAGCCAATGAAAGGTGGTTTTTGATTTCATGATAACTTCGGGTTTGTTCGTTTTTGGCGAATTGCTAGTCTAATTCGATTGGAATCGAGCCAATGAAAGGTGGTTTTTGATTTCATGATAAATTCGGGTATGTTCATTTTTGGCGAATTGCTAGTCTAATTCGATTGGACTGGAGCCAATGAAAAGTGGTTTTCGATTTCATGATAACTTCGGGTTTGTTACTTTTTAGCAAATTGCTAGCCCAAACCGATTGGAATCGCGTCATTGAAAAGTGGTTTTTGATTTCATGGTAACTTCGGGTATGTTCGTTTTTGGCGAGTTGCTAGTCTAATTCGATCGGAATCGAGCCAATGAAAGGTGGTTTTTGATTTCATGATAACTTCGGGTTTGGTCATTTTTGGTGAATTGCTAGTCTAATTCGAGAGGAATCGAGCGAATGAAAAGTTGTTTTTGATTTCACGATATCTTCGGGCTTGTTCATTTTTGGCGAATTGCTAGTCTAAATCAATTGAAATGGAGCCAATGGAAATTGGATTTTGATTTCATGATAACTCCTGGTTTCTCCGTTTTTAGCGAATTGCTAGTCCGACTCGATTGGAATCGCGCCATTGAAAATTGGTTTTTGATTTCATGATAACTTCAGATTTTTTTATTTTTGGCGAATTGGTAGTCTATCTCGATTGGAATCGAGCTAATGAAACGTTGTTTTTGATTTCATTGCAACTTCGGGTATGTTCATTTTTGGCGAATTGCTAGTCTTATTCGATGGGAATGGAGCCAATGAAAATTGGTTTTTGAGTTCATGACAACTTCGGGTTTGTTCTTATTTAGCGAATTGCTAGTCCAACTCGATTGGAATCGCGCCATTGAAAAGTGTTTTTTGATTTCATGATAACTTCAGATTTGTTAATTTTTGGCGAATTGCTAGTCTATCTCGATTGGAATCGAGCCAATGAAAAGTGGTTTTTGATTTCATTACAACTTCGGGTATGTTAGTTTTTGGCGAATTGCTAGTCTAATTCGATTGGAATGGAGGCCATGAAAAGTGGTTTTTGATTTCATGGTAACTTCGAGTTTGTTCATTTTTGGCGAATTGCTGTATCATTCAATCTGAATCAAGCCAACGAAAAGTGATTTTTGATTTCATGATAACTTCGGGTTTGTCCATTTTCGGCAAATTGCTAGGCTAACTAGATTGGAATCGAGCTAATGAAAAGTGGACTTTGATTTCATGATAACTTCGAGTTTGTTCATTTTTGGCGAACTGCCAGTCTAACTCAATTGGAATCGCGCCAATGAAAAGTGGATTTTGATTTCATGAAAACTTTGGGTTTGTTCATTTTTAGCTAATCGCTAGTCTACTTCGATCGGAATCAAGCCAATGAAAAGTGGTTTTCGGTTTCATGATAACTTCTGGTTTTTTCATTTTTGGTTAATTGCTAGTCTATTTCGATTGGAATCGAGCCAATGAAAAGTGATTTTTGGTTTCATGATAACTTCTTGTTTGTTCATTTTTGGGAATTGCTAGCCTAATTCGAGAGGAATCGAGACAATGAAAAGTTGTTTTCGATTTCATGATAACTTCGGGTTTGTTCCTTTTTGGCAATTTTCTAGTCTAATTCGGTTGGAATCGAGCCAATGAAAAATGGTTTTTGGTTTCATGATAACTTCAGATTTGTTCGTTTTTAGCGAATTGCTAGTCTAATTCGAGAGGAATCGAGCCAATGAAAAGTTGTTTTTGATTTCACCATATCTTCGGGCTTGTTCATTTTTGGCGAATTGCTAGTCTAATTCCATTGAAATGGAGCCAATGAAAAGTGGATTTTGATTTCATGATAACTTCGGGTTTGTTCGTTTTTAGCGAATTGCAAGTCCAACTCGATTGGATTCGCGCCATAGAAAAGTAGTTTTTGATTTCATGATAACTTCGAATTTATTCATTTTTGGCGAATTGCTAGTCTAATTCGATCGAAATCGAGCCAATGAAAAGTGGTTTTTGATTTCATGATAACTTCAGGTATGTTCGTTTTTGGCGAATTGCTAGTGTAATTCGATTGGAATGGAGCCAATGAAAAGTGATTTTTGATTTCATGACAACTTCAGGTTGGTTCGTTTTTAGCGAATTGCTAGTCCCACTAGATTGGAATCGCGCCATTGAAAAGTGGCTTTTGATTTCATGATAACTTCAGGTATGTTCTTTTTGGCGAATTGCTAGTCTAATTCGATTTGAATGGAGCCAATGAAAAGTGGTTTTTGATTTCATGAAAACTTCGGGTTTGTTCATTTTTAGAGAATTGCTAGTCCAACTCGATTGGAATTGCGCCTTTGAAAAGTGGTTTTTGATTTCATGATAACTTCGGATTTGTCTGTTATTGGCAAATAGCTAGACTAAGTCGATTGGAATCGAACCAATGAAAAGTGGCTTTTGATTTCACGATAACTTCGGGTATGTTCGTTTTTGGCGAATTACTAGTCTAATTCGATTGGAATCGAGCCAATGAAAAGTGGTTTTTGATTTCATGATAACTTCGG
>NW_019242356.1:0-9218 GCF_002742605.1 Olea europaea var. sylvestris | reverse complement strand
TAACTTCGGGTTTGTTCATTTTTGGCGAATTGCTAGTCTAATTCGATCGGAATCGAGCCAATGAAAGGTGGTTTTTGATTTCACGATATCTTCGGGCTTGTTTGTTCTTGGTGATTTGCTAGTCTAATTCGACTGAAATGGAGCCAACGAAAAGTGGATTTTGATTTCATGATAACATCGGGTTTGCTCGTTTTTAGCGAATTGCTAGTCCAACTCGATTAGAATCGCGCCATTGGAAAGTGGCTTTTGATTTCATGATAACTTCGGGTTTATTCGTTTTGCCGAATTGTTAGCCAAATTCGATCGGAATCGAGCCAATGAAAAGTGGTTTTTGATTTCATGATAATTTGGAGTTTGTTCGTTTTTGGCAAATTACTAGTCTAATTCGATCGGAATCGAGCCAATGAAAAGTGGCTTTCGATTTCATGATAATTTGGAGTTTGTTCATTTTTGGCGATTTGCTAGTCTAATTCGATTGGAATCGAGCCAATGAAAAGTGGTTTTTTATTTCATGATAACCTCGGGTTTGTTCATTTTTGGTAAATTGCTAGTCTAATTCGAGAAGAATCGAACCAATGAAATGTGGTTTTTGATTTCACGATAACTTCGGGCTTGTTCGTTTTTGGCAAATTGCAAGTCTAATTCGATTGGAATGGAGCCAATGAAAAGTTGTTTTTGATTTCATAATAACTTCGGGTTTGTTCGTTTTTAGCGAATTGCTTGTCCAACTCGATTGGAATCGTGCCATTGAAAAGTAGTTTTTGATTTCATGATAACTTCAGATTTGTTAATTTTTGGCGAATTGCTAGTTTATCTCGATTGAAATCGAGCCAATGAAAAGTGGTTTTTGATTTCATGATAACTTCGGGTATGTTAGTTTTTGGCAAATTGCTAGTCTAATTCGATTGGAATGGAGCCAATGAGAATTGGTTTTTGATTTCATGACAAATTCGAGTTTTTCATTTTTAGCGAATTGCTAGTCCAACTCGATTGGAATCGTGCAATTGAAAAGTGGTTTTTGATTTCATGATAACTTCAGGTTTTTTCGTTTTTGGCGAATTGCTAGTATATTCGATTGGAATCGAGCCAATGAAAAGTGGTTTTTGATTTCATGATAACTTCGGGTATGTTCGTTTTTGGCGAATTGCTAGTCTAATTCAATTGGAATGGAGGCATTGAAAAGTGGCTTTTGATTTCATGATAACTTCGGGTTTGTTCGTTTTTAGCGAATTGCTAGTCCAACTCGATTGGAATCGCGCCATTGAAAAGTGGTTTTTGATTTTATGATAACTTCAGATTTGTTAATTTTTGGCGAATTGCTAGTCTATCTCGAGAGGAATCGAGCCAATGAAAAGTGGTTTTTGATTTCATGATAACTTCGGGTATGTTCATTTTTGGCGAATTGCTAGTCTAATTCGATTGGAATGGAGCCAATGAAAAGTGACTTTTGATTTCATGAAAACTTCGGGTTTGCTCATTTTTAGCGAATTGCTAGTCCAACTCGATTGGAATCGCGCCACCGAAAAGTGGTTTTTGATTTCATGATAACTTCAGGTATGTTCATTTTTGGCGAATTGCTAGTCTAATTCGATTGGAATGGAGCCAATGAAAAGTGACTTTTGATTTCATGAAAACTTCGGGTTTGCTCATTTTTAGCGAATTGCTAGTCCAACTCGATTGGAATCGCGCCACCGAAAAGTGGTTTTTGATTTCATGATAACTTCAGATTTGTTTATTTTTGGCAAATTGCTAGTCTATCTCGATTGGAATCGAGCCAGTGAAAAGTGGTTTTTGATTTCTTGATAACTTCGGGTTTGTTCGTTTTTGGCGAATTGCTAGCCTAATTCGATTAGAATGGAGCCAATGAAAAGTGGCTTTTGATTTCATGATAACTTCGAATTTCTTCATTTTTGGCGAATTGCTAGTCTAATTCGATCGAAATCGAGCCAATGAAAAGTGGTTTTTGATTTCATGATAACTTCAGGTATGTTCATTTTTGGTGAATTGCTAGTGTAATTCGATTGGAATGGAGCCAATGAAAAGTGGTTTTTGATTTCATGACAACTTCGGGTTGGTTCATTTTTAGCGAATTGCTAGTCCAACTAGATTGGAATCGCGCCATTGAAAAGTGGCTTTTGATTTCATGATAACTTCAGGTATGTTCATTTTTGGCGAATTGCTAGTCTAATTTGATTTGAATGGAGCCAATGAAAAGTGGTTTTTGATTTCATGATAACTTCGGGTTTGTTCGTTTTTAGTGAATTGCTAGTCCAACTCGATTGGAATTGTGCCTCTGAAAAGTGGTTTTTGATTTCATG
This sequence comes from Olea europaea var. sylvestris, assembly GCF_002742605.1. Lineage (NCBI taxonomy): Eukaryota > Viridiplantae > Streptophyta > Magnoliopsida > Lamiales > Oleaceae > Olea > Olea europaea. The sequence goes on along the minus strand of NW_019242356.1, from coordinate 6,900 downwards.
ATAACTTCGGATTTGTTTGTTAATGGCAAATAGCTAGACTAAGTCGATTGGAATCGAACCAATGAAAAGTGGCTTTTGATTTCACGATAACTTCGGGTATGTTCGTTTTTGGCGAATTGCTAGTCTAATTCGATTGGAATCGAGCCAATGAAAAGTGGTTTTTGATTTCATGATAACTTCGGGTATGTTCGTTTTTGGCGAATTGCTAGTCTAATTCGATTAGAATGGAGCCAGTGAAAAGTGGTTTTTGATTTCATGATAACCTCGGGTTTGTTCATTTTTAGCGAATTGCCAGTCCAACTCGATTGGAATCGTGCCATTGAAAAGTGGTTTTTGAATTCATGATAACCTCGGGTTTATTCATTTTTGGTGAATTGCTAGTCTAATTCGATCGAAATCGAGCCAATGAAAAGTGGTTTTTGATTTCATGATAACTTAGAGTTTGTTCGATTTAGCGAATTACTAGTCTAATTCGATCGGAATCGAGCCAATGAAAACTGGTTTTCGATGTCATGATAACTTCGAGTTTGTTCCTTTTTGGCGAATTGCTAGTCTAATTTGATCGGAATCGAGCCAATGAAAGGTGGTTTTTGATTTCATGATAACTTCGGGTTTGTTCGTTTTTGGCGAATTGCTATTCTAATTCGAGAGGAATCGAGCCAATGAAAAGTTATTTTTGATTTCACGATATCTTCGAGCTTGTTCATTTTTGGAGAATTGCTAGTCCAATTCGATTGAAAGGGAGCCAATGAAAAGTGGATTTTGATTTCATGATAACTTCGGGTTTGCACAATTTTAGCGAATTGCTAGTCCAACTCGATTGGAGTCGCGCCATTGGAAAGGGGTTTTTCATTTCATGATAACTTCGGGTTTATTCATTTTTTGCGAATTGCTAGTCTAATTCAATCGGAATCGAGCCAATGAAAAGTTATTTTTGATTTCATGATAGGTTGGAGTTCGTTCGTTCTTGGCGAATTACTAGTCTAATTCGATCGGAATCGAGCTAATGAAAAGTGGTTTTCGATTTCATGATAATTTCGGGTTTGTTCATTTTTGGCGAATTGCTAGTCTAATTCGATTGGAATCGACCCAATTAAAAGTGGTTTTTTGTTTCATGACAACTTGTCGTTTTTTCGTTTTTTGTGAATTGCTAATCTAATTCCAGAGGAATCGAACCAATGAAAAGTTGTTTTTGATTTCACGATAACTTCGGGCTTGTTCGTTTTTGGCGAATTGCTAGTCTAATTCGATTGGAATGGAGCCAATGAAAAGTGGTTTTTGATTTCATGATAACTTCGGGTTTGTTCGTTTTTAGTGATTTGAGAGTCCAACTCGATTGGAATCGCGCCATTGAAAAGTGGTTTTTGATTTCATGATAACTTCAGATTTGTTAATTTTTGGCGAATTGCTAGTCTATCTCGATTGGAATCGAGCAAATGAAAAGTGGTTTTTGATTTCATTACAACTTCTGGTATGTTAGTTTTTGGCGAATTGCTAGTCTAATTCGATTGGAATGGAGGCAATGAAAATTGGTTTTTGATTTGATGACAACTTTGGGTTTGTTCGTTTTTAGCGAATTGCTTGTCCAACTCGATTGGAATCGTGCAATTGAAAAGTTGTTTTTGATTTCATGATAACTTGGAGTTTGTTCATTTTTGGAGAATTACTAGCCTAATTTGATCGAAATCGAGCCAATGAAAAGTGGTTTTTGATTTCATGGTAACTTTGAGTTTGTTCATTTTTGGCGAATTGCTTGTATCATTCAATCTGAATCTACCCAATGAAAAGTGATTTTTGATTTCATGATAACTTCGGGTTTGTCCATTTTTGGCGAATTGTTAGTCTAATTCGATTGGAATGGAGCCAATGAAAAGTGGCTTTCGATTTCATGATAACTTCGGGTTTGTTCATTTTTAGCGAATTGCTAGTCCAACTCAATTGGAATCGCGCCATTGAAAAATGGTTTTTGATTTCATGATAACTTTGGGTTTATTCGTTTTTGGAAAATTGCTAGTCTAATTCGATCGGAATCGAGCCAATGAAAAGTGATTTTCGACTTCATGATAACTTGGAGTTTGTTCGTTTTTGGCGAATTACTAGTCCAATTCGATCGAAATCGAGCCAATGAAAAGTGGTTTTTGATTTCATACAAAACTTCGAGTTTGTTTGTTTTTGGCGAATTGCTAATCTAATTCGAGAGAAATCAAGCCAATGAAAAGTGATTTTTGATTTCACTATAACTTCGGGATTGTTCGGTTTTGGCGAATTGCTAGTCTAATTCGATTGGAATGGAGCCAATAAAAAGTGGCTTTTGATTTCATGAAAACTTAGGATTTGTTCATTTTTAGCGAATTGCTAGTCTAATTCGATCGGAATCGAGCCAATGAAAAGTGGCTTTTGATTTCATGAAAACTTAGGATTTGTTCATTTTTAGCGAATTGCTAGTCTAATTCGATCGGAATCGAGCCAATGAAAAGTGGCTTTTGATTTCATGAAAACTTAGGATTTGTTCATTTTTAGCGAATTGCTAGTCTAATTCGATCGGAATCGAGCCAATGAAAAGTGGCTTTTGATTTCATGAAAACTTAGGATTTGTTCATTTTTAGCGAATTGCTAGTCTAATTCGATCGGAATCGAGCCAATGAAAAGTGGCTTTTGATTTCATGAAAACTTAGGATTTGTTCATTTTTAGCGAATTGCTAGTCTAATTCGATCGGAATCGAGCCAATGAAAAGTGGCTTTTGATTTCATGAAAACTTAGGATTTGTTCATTTTTAGCGAATTGCTAGTCTAATTCGATCGGAATCGAGCCAATGAAAAGTGGCTTTCGATTTCATGATAACTTCGGGTTTGTTCATTTTTGGCGAATTGCTAGTCTATCTCAGTTGGAATCGAGCCAATGAAAAGTGGTTTTTGATTTCATGATAACTTCGGGTATGTTCATTTTTGGCGAATTGTTAGTCTAATTCGATTGGAATAGAGCCAATGAAAAGTGGCTTTCGATTTCATGATAACTTCGGGTTTGTTCATTTTTAGCGAATTGCTAGTCCAACTCAATTGGAATCGCGCCATTGAAAAATGGTTTTTGATTTCATGATAACTTCGGGTTTGTTCATTTTTGGCGAATTGCTAGTCTAATTCGATCAGAATCGAGCCAATGAAAAGTGGTTTTCGATTTCATGATAACTTTGGGCTTGTTCATTTTTGGCGAATTGCTAGTCTAATTCGATCAGAATCGAGCCAATGAAAAGTGATTTTTGATTTCACGATAACTTCGGGATTGTTCGGTTGTGGCGAATTGCTAGTCTAATTCGATTGGAATGGAGCCAATAAAAAGTGGCTTTTGATTTCATGAAAACTTAGGATTTGTTCATTTTTAGCGAATTACTAGTCCAAATCGATTGGAATCGATCCAATGAAAGGTGGTTTTTGATTTCATGATAAATTCGGGTACGTTCATTTTTGGCGAATTGCTAGTCTAATTCGATCAGAATCGAGCCAATGAAAAGTGGTTTTTGATTTCATGACAACTTCGGGTTTGTTCGTTTTTAGCGAATTGCTAGTCCAACTCGATTGGGATCGCACCATTGAAAAGTGGTTTTTGATTTCATGACAACTTCGGGTTTGTTCGTTTTTAGCGAATTGCTAGTCCAACTCGATTGGGATCGCACCATTGAAAAGTGGTTTTTGATTTCATGATAACTTCGGGCTTGTTCATTTTTGACGAATTGCTAGACTAATTCGATCGGAATCGAGCCAATGAAAAGTGGTTTTTGATTTCATGAAAACTTCGAGTTTATTTGATTTTGGCGAATTGCTAGTCTAATTCGAGAGAAATCGAGCCAATGAAAAGTTATTTTTGATTTCATGATAACTTGGAGTTTGTTCATTTTTGGCGAATTACTAGTGCAATTCGATCGAAATCGAGCCAACGAAAAGTGGTTTTCGATTTCATGATAACTTTGGGCTTGTTCATTTTTGGCGAATTGCTAGTCTAATTCGATCGGAATCGAGCCAATGAAAAGTGATTTTTGATTTCACGATAACTTCGGGATTGTTCGGTTTTGTCGAATTGCTAGTCTAATTCGAGAGAAATCGAGCCAATGAAAAGTGGTTTTTGATTTCATGAAAACTTGGAGTTTGTTCATTTTTCGTGAATTACTAGTCTAATTCGATTGGAATCGAGCCATTGAAAAGTGGTATCTGATTTCATGATAACTTCGGTTTTGTTCATTTTTGGCGAAATGCTAGTCTAATTCAATCGGAATCGAGCCAGTGAAAAGTGGTTTTTTATTTCATGATAACTTCGGGTTTGTTCTTTTTGACGAATTGCTAGTCTAATTCGAGAGGAATCGAATCAATGAAAAGTGATTTTTGTTTTCACGATAACTTCGGGCTTGTTCATTTTTTGCGAATTGCTAGTGTAATTCGATTGGAATGGAGACAATGAAAAGTGGTTTTTGATTTCATGATAACTTCGGGTTTGTTCATTTTTGGCGAACTGCTAGTCTAACTCAATTGGAAACGCGCCAATGAAAAGTGTATTTTGATTTCATGAAAACTTTGGGTTTGTTCATTTTTAGCTAATCGCTAGTCTAATTCGATTGGAATTGAGCCAATGAAAAGTGATTTTCGGTTTCATGATAACTTCGGGTTTGTTCATTTTTGGCTAATTGCTAGTCTATTTCGATTGGAAACGAGCCAATGAAAAGTGGTTTTTGATTTCATGATAACTTCCTGTTTGTTCGTTTTTGGGAATTGCTAGTGTAATTCGAGAGGAATCGAGCCAATGGAAAGTTCTTTTCAGTTTCATGATAACTTCGGGTTTGTTCATTTTTGACGAATTTCTTGTCTAATTCGGTTGGAATCGCCAATGAAAAGTGGTTTTTGATTTCGTGATAACTTCAGGTTTGTTCGTTTTTGGCAAATTGCTAGTCTAATTCGAGGGGAATCGAGCCAATGGAAACGGGTTTTTGATTTCATGATAACTTCGGGTTTATTCATTTTTGGCAAATTTCCAGTCTAATTCGATTGGAATTGAGCCAATGAAAAGTGGATATTGATTTCATGATAACTTCGGGTTTGTTCATTTTTTGGGGAACTGCTAGTCTAACTCAATTGGAATCACGCCAATGAAAAGTGGTTTTTGATTTCATGGTAACTTCGGGTTTGTTCGATTTTGACGAATTGCTAGTCTAATTCGATCGGAATCGAGCCAATGAAAAGCGGTTTTTAATTTCATGATAACTTCAAGTTTGTTCGTTTTTGGGGAATTACTAGTCCAATTCGAATGGAATTGAGCCAATGAAAAGTGGATTTTGATTTCTTGAAAACATCGGCTTTGTTCATTTTTGGCGAATTGCTAGTCTAATTCGATCATACTAATGTCAATGAAAAGTGGTTTTTGATTTCAAGATAACTTTTGGTTTTTTCGTCTTTGGCGAATTGCTAGTCTAATTCGATTGGAATCGAGCCAGTGAAAAGTGGTTTTTTATTTCATGATAACTTCGGGTTTGTTCTTTTTGACGAATTGCTAGTCTAATTCAAGAGGAATCGAATCAATGAAAAGTGGTTTTTGTTTTCACGATAACTTCGGGCTTGTTCATTTTTTGCGAATTACTAGTGTAATTCGATTGGAATGGAGACAACGAAAAGTGGTTTTTGATTTCATGATAACTTCGGGTTTGTTCGTTTTTAGCGAATTGCTAGTCCAACTCAATTGGAATCAGGCCATTGAAAAGTGGTTTTTGATTTCATGATAACTTCGGGTTTATTCATTTTTGGAGAATTGCTAGTCTAATTCGATCGGAATCGAGCCAATGAAAAGTGGTTTTTGATTTCATGATAAGTTGGGGTTTGTTCGTTTTTGGTAAATTGCTAGTCTAATTCGATCGGAATCGAGCCAATGAAAGGTGGTTTTTGATTTCATGATAACTTCGGGTTTGTTCGTTTTTGGCGAACTGCTAGTCTAATTCGAGAGGAATAGAGCCAATGAAAAGTTGTTTTTGATTTCACGATAACTTCAGGTTTGTTCGTTGTTGGCGAATTGCTAGTCTAATTCGATTGGAATCGAGCCAACGAAAGGTGGTTTTCTATTTCACGATAAATTCGGGTATGTTCATTTTTGGCGAATTGCTAGTCTAATTCGATTGGAATGGAGCCAATGAAAAGTGGTTTTCGATTTCATGATAACTTCGGTTTTGTTACTTTTTAGCGAATTGCTAGCCCAAACCGATTGGAATCGCGTCATTGAAAAGTGGTTTTTGATTTCATGTTAACTTCGGGTATGTTGGTTTTTGGCGAATTGCTAGTCTAATTCGATCAGAATCGAGCCAATGAAAGGTGGTTTTTGATTTCATGATAATTTCGGGTTTGGTCATTTTTGGTGAATTGCTAGTCTAATTCGAGAGGAATCGAGCCAATGAAAAGTTGTTTTTGATTTCACGATATCTTCGGGCTTGTTCGTTTTTGGCGAATTGCTAGTCTAAATCAATTGAAATGGAGCCAATGGAAATTGGATTTTGATTTCATGATAACTCCGGGTTTCTCCGTTTTTAGCGAATTGCTAGTCCGACTCGATTGGAATCGCGCCATTGAAAAGTGGTTTTTGATTTCATGATAACTTCAGATTTGTTTATTTTTGGCGAATTGCTAGTCTATCTCGATTGGAACCGAGCTAATGAAACGTGGTGTTTGATTTCATGTTAACTTCTGGTATGTTCATTTTTTGCGAATTGCTAGTCTTGTTCGATGGGAATGGAGCCAATGAAAATTGGTTTTCGATTTCATGACAACTTCGGGTTTGTTCGTTTTTAGCGAATTGCTAGTCCAACTCGATTGGAATCGCACCATTGAAAGGTGGTTTTTGATTTCATGATAACTTCGGGTTTGTTCGTTTTT
>NW_019242355.1:0-1650 GCF_002742605.1 Olea europaea var. sylvestris | reverse complement strand
CATAGTTAAGCAAAGACCTGTTCTTTACCCATTGATATTTATAAGAGTGACATGGTCTCGATAGAACAAATCAAAAGAGGAACGGATAGTCCACTAACGTGGTATGTTGTAGTTGTCAAATATCTAGTTGATGTAGAACAATCAGCACAGTTAGCGATGAATTTAATGAAGTGGAGAAAAAGGTTCATATAGCCAACCCAAATTATTGAAAATAGAGTTATGTTTATTTCTGCAACATGGTTTTCCTGTTGGGGGTGGAGGAGGTCTAAATATCTTGAGCACCTTAAATCATGGAGACTCACTCCATAAACCATTAGTAGAATATGGTACAATATGCTATAACAGAGAACTGAGACGAATAAGACATGTTAACTAAATAAATCATAGTAATAGCTTTTTTAGATTATATTTCATTAATTATACAGTGTCATATTGCAAAAGCCTTCATACTTAAAACAGCTACCCCAAGCAAAATATTTAGACTAAGCAATCCAGCGTTGTTTTCTTAAAACTGAAGCAAAAGTGTATTATTCAGGAGCATCATATAAAATGCAGTTCAGATGTTGGATTATTTAAGAGCCTTTCTCATTAACATCATCAATGTAACACACTTCCTTAAATCTTTTAAAACACCGCCACAAGAAAAGGTTATAAAATGTAACCCAGCAGAAAAACTACTTAATAGAAACAATTCATACCATATTAAACCAAAAATAATGACATCACAACTTGTCATAAATAATAAGTATTTACAACATTCATTCATCGCATAGTAGGAAGCGTTGCAGGAACAGCATTTTCATCATTCAACTGAGGAATTGAAATGCAAAACCAATACAGAGAACGCTCGTGTTAAAAAGGCTCGTAGATAATTGTTTCCTTTTCTTCAGTTCAAGTTTTTCCAGTCATTTCTATTGTTTTCAATAAGATTCTCATTTTATTTATTTTTTTGGATAAATTAAGTACAAAAATCCAACAATGAACTAGAAAAACACCCACCTTGAAGTGGACTCTGAGATCAGATCCCCTGGCTTTGCATGCTGAAACACATACACCATACACAGTTTAGATTTTCAAACAATCATTTCAGTGTACACAAAAGCAAGCCCACATGGAAAAGATTAATAATGCAAAGGGAAACTTTGGCCTGCAAGGGTAAGGTACAGCAATTGAAGCATAATGCACTACTCGCTAGATTTAGCACAATCACCTCCACTGCTTGTACCTTACCCTAAAAGAATGAGAACAAGTTTGGTGCACTGTAAATGTGTATATCCATCGATGTATCATATGAATACTTACACTTGGTCAGGTTGTCGGGCTCCCTGGAATACTTCACCTATAATGTCGGCAAAGGAATCGTTACGGTGCAGCTTTAGGCATCTTTGGATACACAAAGGCATCCACAAATACGTACATCGATACATACAAGCACGCATATAAATCACAAAGGTGAATTCTTTACAATACCATGGCGAAGAAGGCGGCGGTGCAGAAATCTAGACCCTAAACGGAGAACCAGGTTTCCTGAATAGAATCTCAGATATGATTTAAACCCTAAGTGCTAGTGCTAAATTGATTTTGGACTAGACTTTTTTCTTTACGTGGGCCTGTAAACCTATTTTACGGGCCTTCTGGGCTTGGGTGAGA
>NW_019242354.1:0-1650 GCF_002742605.1 Olea europaea var. sylvestris | reverse complement strand
TCTCTCTCACTTATTTCATTATTAATCTCTCTCTAATTCAATTTCATCAGTCATTAAAAAAGTCAACGGTACTGGTACTGCCATAAGTGAAGGAACCAAGGGTTCTATGGTGACAGTAACCTCTTTGAGATATGGAAAATGCACCCCGGTGGAAGGGAATAAAAATGAGAAATGCGGAAGAAGTGCTCATTTTTGTCACTGAAATCTAGTTCACATATGTACGGATTTTTATAAGTTTTAATGCACATACGTTGTTTGTATTTAAACTTGTATGTATAATGCAAAAATAAAAATGGCTTGTTTTGAGATGTTTAAATAATAATTTAGAATAATGGTATCCACTCCATTGAGATTGCATCCCCAGCATAGATGTGGCTAGATGATACGGTGAAAGAAATGTGAAATTAAATAATTTATTTAATTCCACCTATTATTTAATATCACATTAACGTCACCTAAACTGGGTTGTTAGTTTAAATTTATTTATTTATTTATTTTGTAATAAGAAATTAGATTATGAATTTTATTTCTAATTACAGAGTAACAATTTATTATATTTTGGGAAATCTATTAAGATGTTATATAATTTTATCCTAATATAAAAATCCATTAAAATCCAAAGAATCTATTATAATCTATCAACTAATTTAAAAGCAATGTAAAGAAAATTTATCAAATTCGCAAGAAATATTGCTAAGATGTAGAATCCCCCTTGCTAATCCATTTTTAGTTTAACAATTTAAATTGATAATTTGAAATCATACTTGTTGGTTAATGTTCCTATTTTAAGTGAAAACCTTTATTGATAGTTATTAAATTTATTCTCCTCATGTGACCTTCCTATCTCTCGATGAAATATGGGAACATGATAAATATATTAAATGAACTAAAACATCTTATAAAAATCATATAAAGCATAGAGGTATATCTATATCCTCTATCGAACCTCACAATATTTATTATTAATGATCTTATTATTTCTCTCGATGACAGTAAAACCCACAAACAATTTAATTATTGGCTAAATAATTGAAAAGTAGATTAAATCATAATAAACATCCAAACAATTGAAAAAAGTAACATCAATATAATTATTCAAAAAAAAATTTCATAACAAGGGTTCATCACATCCTAACAATATAAAAATCTAGTCACGCATATTGTCAAAATTAAACAAATAAAGGATAAAAGACATCACCAAAAATTGACGAAACGTAATTAAATTTCCTATGCGTGCATTATCTCGTGTCTGCTTTCTCTATGTGTGCGTGTTTTTTTCAATTTTCCACTGCCAACTTTCTATGCATGCGTGTTGTGTGTGTATATATACTATGATTTTCTCCACCAGCTGCCGAATTTTCGTGCGTGTATATATATCAGCAATAGCACTCTTTTATTTCCAGCAGACAACTCGTTCAATTTCCTGCAAGTAGCTCGTTCTTCAATCGTCTGCTCCTACTGTGCGTGTATGTATATAATCTTTTCAGCCCAATTTTTACTCCAACAGGGATTCTAATGCACAACAATAGCCGCCGTTTCCCTTTTTATATAATTCCAGCAGGCGGCTAGTTCAATTTCCATCAAACAGCACTTTCTTCTTCTTTGTTCTTGTCTCTTCTTCCTCTGTCTTACAGCCCCCAATTGAGTTGG
>NW_019242353.1:0-1650 GCF_002742605.1 Olea europaea var. sylvestris | reverse complement strand
CGGGGGCAATTTCGTCATTTTTCGCGACGGTGTTGGAATGGGCAAAAATTTGACATATTGATCGGAAACAAAAATCGCGCTGGTGCAATTTCGTCATTTTTCGCGACGGTGTCGAAATCGGCTAAAATTTGACAGATTAATCGGAAACAAAAATCTCGCTGCGGGCAATTTCGTCATTTTTCACGACGGTGTCGGAATGGACAAAAATTTGACAGATTGATCGGAAACAAAAATCGCGCTGGGGGCAATTTCGTCATTTTTCGCGACGGTGTCGGAATGTGCAAAAATTTGACAGATTGATCGGAAACAAAAATCGCGCAGGGGGCAATTTCGTCATTTTTGCGACGGTGTCAGAATGGGCTAAAATTTGACAGATTGATCGGAAACAAAAATCGCGCAGGGGGCAATTTCGTCATTTTTGCGACGGTGTCAGAATGGGCTAAAATTTGACAGATTGATCGGAAACAAAAATCGCGCAGGGGGCAATTTCGTCATTTTTGCGACGGTGTCAGAATGGGCTAAAATTTGACAGATTGATCGGAAACAAAAATCGCGCAGGGGGCAATTTCGTCATTTTTGCGACGGTGTCAGAATGGGCTAAAATTTGACAGATTGATCGGAAACAAAAATCGCGCAGGGGGCAATTTCGTCATTTTTGCGACGGTGTCAGAATGGGCTAAAATTTGACAGATTGATCGGAAACAAAAATCGCGCAGGGGGCAATTTCGTCATTTTTGCGACGGTGTCAGAATGGGCTAAAATTTGACAGATTGATCGGAAACAAAAATCGCGCAGGGGGCAATTTCGTCATTTTTTGTGACGGTGTCGGAATCGGTTAAAATTTGAGTTATTGATCGGAAGCAAAAATCGCGCCGGGGAAAATTCCTCATTTTTCACAACGGTGTCAGAATGGGCTGAAATTTGACTGATTGATGGGAAACCAAAATCGCGCCGGGGGCAATTTCGTCATTTTTCGCGACGGTGTCGGAATGGGCTAAAATTTGACAGGTCGATCGGAAACAAAAACCGCGCCAAGGGCAATTTCGTCATTTTTTGCGACGCTGTCGGAATCGGTTAAAATTTGAGAGATTAATCGGAAACAAAAATAGCGCCGGGGGTAATTTCGTCATTTTTCGCGACTGTGTTGGAATGGGCCAAAATTTGAGTTGTTGATCGGAAACAAAAACCGCGCCAAGGGCAATTTCGTCATTTTTTGCGACGCTGTCGGAATCGGTTAAAATTTGAGAGATTAATCGGAAACAAAAATAGCGCCGGGGGTAATTTCGTCATTTTTCGCGACTGTGTTGGAATGGGCCAAAATTTGAGTTGTTGATCGGAAACAAAAACCGCGCCAAGGGCAATTTCGTCATTTTTTGCGACGCTGTCGGAATCGGTTAAAATTTGAGAGATTAATCGGAAACAAAAATAGCGCCGGGGGTAATTTCGTCATTTTTCGCGACGGTGTCGGAATGGGCTAAAATTTGACAGGTTGATCGGAAACAAAAATCGCGCAAGGGGCAATTTCGTCATTTTTCACGACAGTGTCGGAATGTGCAAAAATTTGACTGATTGATCGGAAACAAAAATCGCGCAGGGGGCAATTTCGTCATTTTTTGCGACGGTGTCGGAATCGGTTAAAATTTGAGAGAT
>NW_019242352.1:0-1650 GCF_002742605.1 Olea europaea var. sylvestris | reverse complement strand
TCAACCAATCAAATTTTAGCGAATTCCGACACAGTCTCGAAAAATGACGAAATTACGCCCGGCGCGATCTTTGTTTCCTATCACTCGGTCAAATTTGAGCCCATTCCGACACAATCGAGAAAAATGACGAAATTGCCCCCGGCGCGATTTTTATTTCAGATCAATCTGCTAAATTTCAGCCAATTCCGACACAGTCGAGAAAAATGACTACATTGCCCCCGGCGCAATTTTTGTTTCCGATCAACAAGTCAAATTTTTGTCAATTTCGACACAGTCGCGAAAAATGACGAAATTACACCCGGCGCGATTTTTGTTCGCGATAAAGCTGTCAAATTTGAGCCCATTAGGACACAGTCGAGAAAAATGACGAAATCGCCCCCGGCGCGATTTTTACCTCGGATCAAACTGCCAAATTTCAGCCAATTCCGACACAATCGAGAAAAATGACTAAATTGCCCCCGGCGCGGTTTTTGTTTCCGATCAACAAGTTATATTTTAGTCAATTCCGACACATTCGCGAAAAATGACGAAATTACACCCGGCGCGATTTTTGTTCACGATAAACCTGTCAAATTTGAGCCCATTCCGACACAGCCGAGAAAAATGACGAAATTGCCCACGGCGCAATTTTTATCTCAGATCAACCTGCCAAATTTCAGCCAATTCCGACACAGTCGAGAAAAATGACGAAATTGCCCCCGGCGCGATTTTTGCTTCCGATCAACCAATCAAATTTTAGCGAATTCCGATACAATCTCGAAAAATGACGAAATTACGCCCGGCGCGATCTTTGTTTCCGATCATTCGGTCAAATTTGAGCCCATTCCGACACAATCGAGAAAAATGACGAAATTGCCCCCTGAACGATTTTTGTTTCCGATCAACCTGTCAAATTTTAGCCAATTCCAACACAGTTGAGAGAAATGACAAAATTGCCCTGGCGCGATTTTTGTTTCCGATCAACCTGTCAAATTTGAGCCCATTCCGACACAGTCGAGAAAAATGGCGAAATTGCCCCCGGCGCGACTTTTATTTCAGATCAAACTGCAAAATTTCAGCCAATTCCGACACAGTCGAGAAAAATCACGAAATTGCCCCGGCGCGGTTTTTGTTTCCGATCAACAAGTCAAATTTCAGCCAATTCCGACACTGTCGCGAAAAATGACGAAATTACACCCGGCGCGATTTTTGTCACCGCTAAACCTGTCAAATTTCAGCCAATTCCGACACAGTCGAGAAAAATGACGAAATTGCCCTCGGCGCGATTTTTGTTTCCGATCAACCAGTCAAATTTTAGCCAATTCCGACACAGTCGTGAAAAATGAAGAAATTACACCCGGTGCTATTTTTGTTCCCGATAAACCTGTCGAATTTCAGCCAATTCCGACACAGTCAAGAAAAATGACGAAATTGCCCCCGGTGCGGTTTTTGTTTCCGATCAACAAGTTATATTTTAGTCAATTCCGAAACATTCGCGAAAAATGACGAAATTACACCCGGCGCGATTTTTGTTCCCGATAAACATGTCAAATTTGAGACCATTCCGACACAGTCGAGAAAAATGACCAAATTGCCGCAGGCGCGATTTTTATTTCCGATCAAACTGCAAAATTTCAGCGAATTCTGAAACAGTCGAGAAAAATGACGAAA
>NW_019242351.1:0-1651 GCF_002742605.1 Olea europaea var. sylvestris | reverse complement strand
CCAATGGAATTCTACACTTTTTCTCACAATCTCAGTGAGTGGTGCGGCAGGCGTACTAAAATCTTTAAAAATGCCTATAAAGCTATCTAAACCATGAAAGCTTCTTACCTCGGTTATACTTTTAGGAGTCGGCCATTCCTTGACGTCTTTGATTTTCTCTTCATCCATTTACCCTTTGTACTAACAACATAACCAAGAAAAACAATTTTTTCCATGCAAAATGTAGCATGCCTTTCATCATGAATGCTTGATTGTTTCCCTCTAGATAAAGATTCTTCTTTATCAGACATCTTAATAACTAGAATTTATAGGCCTCAAGTGTTTGCCCTCATGTTTCAATCGGTTTGGCTTTTTCCCTCTAATATTCTCACCACTATTGCCATTTTCCTCTCGGTGCTTCTTTTCAAGTTCTCTAAGGAGCTAATTGATAATAATAAAAAAGTTTCGCCCTTGTGAGGTTCAAAGACACGTGAGCAAGGAATCAAAGAAGTATGACCCAAGAAAAAAGGACCAAAGAAAGGAAGGAATGAAAGAACTGAATGAAAACACAACCTATAATTTCAAGAAAAGTGATTCTTGAAACCGATTTATGCCTTTTCCACAACAAAATTGATACTAATTGATTATTTACGTATTAAATTGATTTCCTGTGAGAAATTGTGCTTCAAGAATTTTCAAGAAAGTGTTTCTTGAAAATGAATAAGCTTGTTTTGGCTTGGAATTTTCTTTTTCTATTTGCTGGAATATTTTCTAGAATATTTGGTTTTTTTTTTTACACTATGCAGTATATTAACAAAGGCAAGAAAAATGAAAATTTGAATTGGTACACTAATCTTAATACACAGAACAATTCTTGAATGTTCTTGTATTTGTGTTGATGTAAAAGACTCAAGATTATGATAAAGACTTAAAAGATGATGGAGACTACTCAATGAAGAAAATATAGACGCAATGATGAACGTGGGAATTAGAAAACAAATTACGGAAAGATAAAGATATAACCTTGATTTTAGATACCAAAGCTCTAATTCCAATTGATATTCACCCAAGCAGCAATAGGAACTCCAAACCCACACAAGATTGAATCGTAACTCCAAGAAAGCTAAAATCCGTTTTTGAAGCTTGACCAATAATTTGTTAAATTAAGGAACCAAAGTTATAAAGAAATTTGACCCCTTAACCACAAAAAATATAAACCTTCCTATGAAATTGTGAACAACACAAAGATGAATCCTTGATAAGTTCAAAGTTGAGTTTAATGAAGCAACATTGCTCTGACTTAGTCTCTTAAAAATTAGTTAATTTACAATGAAAGATTGATGCCATATTGATAGGATCCTCGGTAGGGAACAAACTTACGAAGTCCCTAGTCAACAAACCAATGACGAGATTGTGAGCAAATAGATTGATGAACACTTGCATTTACTTGTTCAAGCTACAGAGGCCAAGAATTTGAAGCTAAGAAGCAAAATATCAAGTTTCATGTTGGGCATGGGAGAGGAGCCAAGATCAGTGTACTTAATTCAAGCAAGTTAGGAGAAGCAAAGCATGAAGTATAGCTGAAAAGTGGCCCGTTCATGTAGGCAAAATAGGTCGTGGTGTAGATGGCCAATATTTCAACCCATATCCAAATCAATTGAACAGGGCGTGT
>NW_019242350.1:0-1651 GCF_002742605.1 Olea europaea var. sylvestris | reverse complement strand
CGGGAGCAATTTCGTCATTTTTCGCGACGGTGTCGGAATCGACTAAAATTTGACTGATTGATGGGAAACAAAAATCGCGCCGGACAATTTCATCATTTTTCGCGACGGTGTCGAAATGGGCTCAAATTTGACCGACTGATCGGAAACAAAAATCGCGCCGGGGGCAATTTCATCATTTTTCGCGACGGTGTCGGAATCGACCAAAATTTGACTGATTGTTGGGAAACAAAAATCGCGCCGGGCGATTTCGTCATTTTTCGCGACGGTGTCGAAATGGGCTCAAATTTGACCGATTGATCGGAAACAAAAATCGCGCCGGGGGCAATTTCATCATTTTTCGCGACGGTTTGGGAATCGTTTAAAATTTGACTAATTGATGGGAAACAAAAATCACGCCGGGGGCAGTTTCGTAATTTTTCGCGACGGTGTCGAAATGTGCTCAAATTTGACCGATTCATCGGAAAAAAATCGCGCCGGGGTCGATTTCGACATTTTTCGCGACGGTGTCGAAATGGGCTCAAATTTGACCGATTCATCGGAAAAAAATCGCGCCGGGGTCGATTTCGTCATTTTTCGCGATGGTGTCGAAATGGGCTCAAATTTAACCGATTCATCGGAAAAAAAATCACCCCGGGGTCGATTTCGTCATTTTTCGCGACGGTTTTGGAATCTTCTAAAATTTGACTCATTGATGGGAAACAAAAATCGCGCCGGGGGTAATTTCGTTATTTTTTCGCGACGGTGTCGGAATCGACTAAAATTTGACTGATTGATGGGAAACAAAAATCGCGCGGGGGGCGGTTTCGTCATTTTTTACGACGGTGTCGAAATGGGCTCAAATTTGACCGATTGATTGGAAAAAAATCGCGCCGGGGACAATTTCGTCATTTTTCGCGACAGTTTCGAAATCGGCTAAAATTTGACTGATTGATGGGAAACAAAAATCGCGCCGGGGGTAATTTCGTTATTTTTTCGCGACGGTGTCGGAATCGGCTAAAATTTGACTGATTGATGGGAAACAAAAATCGCGCCGGGGGTAATTTCGTTATTTTTTCGCGACGGTGTCGGAATCGGCTAAAATTTGACTGATTGATGGGAAACAAAAATCGCGCCGGGGGTAATTTCGTTATTTTTTCGCGACGGTGTCGGAATCGGCTAAAATTTGACTGATTGATGGGAAACAAAAATCGCGCCGGGGGTAATTTCGTTATTTTTTCGCGACGGTGTCGGAATCGGCTAAAATTTGACTGATTGATGGGAAACAAAAATCGCGCCGGGGGTAATTTCGTTATTTTTTCGCGACGGTGTCGGAATCGGCTAAAATTTGACTGATTGATGGGAAACAAAAATCGCGCCGGGTGCGATTTCGTCATTTTTCGCGTAGGTATCGAAATGGGCTCAAATTTGACCGATTGATTGGAAAAAAATCGCGCCGGGGACAATTTCGTCATTTTTCGCGACAGTTTCGAAATCGGCTAAAATTTGACTGATTGATGGGAAACAAAAATCGCGCCGGGGGCGATTTCGTCATTTTTCACGACGGTTTCGAAATGGGCACAAATTTGATCGATTGATCGGAAACAAAAATCGCGCCGGGGGCAATTTCGTCATTTTTCGCGACGGTGTAGGAATCGGCTAAAATTTGACTGAT
>NW_019242349.1:0-1651 GCF_002742605.1 Olea europaea var. sylvestris | reverse complement strand
AAAACGGTCGTTACATTTCCAAAAAGTTCTTATGGGCCCAAAACGGACAACGTGTGCAAAAGTTACGCTCAATTCTTCGTCCATCGACTCTCCAAGCGTTCTAAATATAAAAGCACTCACTCCTTCGAAAAATGGATTAACTCCCCCATACGTCACGATGAAGTGGTGAGTTCAATCCAAAACGGTCGCTACATTTTCAAAAAGTTCTTATGGGCCCAAAACGGACACCGTGTGCAAAAGTTATGCTCAATTCTTCGTCCGCCGACTCTTCAAGCGTTCTCAATATTCAAGCGCTCATTCCTTTGAAAAATCGCCAAAATCACTCGTACGTCACGACGAAGTTGTGAGTTCAATCCAAAACGGTCGCTACATTTCCAAAAAGCACTTATAGGTCCAAAACGGACACCGTGTGCAAAAGTTACGCTCAATTCTTTGTACGCCGACAATCCAATCGTTCCAAATATGCAAGTGCTCATTCTTTCGAAAAACGGTTGACCTCCCCCATACGTCAAGACGAAGTGGTGAGTTCAATCCAAAACGGTCGCAACATTTCCAAAAAGTTCTTATGGGCCCGAAACGGACACCTTGTGCAAAAGTTACGCTTAATTCTTTGTCCGCCGACTCTCCAAGCGTTCTCAATATACAAGGGCTCATTCCTTCGAAAAATGGCTTAACTCCCCCATACGTCACGACGTAGTGGTGAGTTCAATCCAAAACGGTCGCTAAATTTCCAAAAAGTTCTTATGGGCCCAAAACGGACACTGTGTGCAAAAGTTACGCTCAATTCTTTGTACGCCGATAATTCAATCGTTCCAAATATGCAAGTGCTCATTCTTTCAAAAAATCGTTGACCTCCCCCATACGTCAAGACGAAGTGGTGAGTTCAATCCAAAATGGTCGCTACATTTCCAAAAAGTTCTTATGGGCCCAAAACTGACATCGTGTGCAAAAGTTACGCTCAATTCTTCGTCCGCCGACTCTCCAAGCGTTCTCAATTTTCAAGCGCTCATTCCTTCGAAAAATGGCCAAAATCCCTCGTACGTCACGACGAAGTTGTGAGTTCAATCCAAAACGGTCGCTACATTTCCAAAAAGTTCTTATGGCCCCAAAACGGACACCGTGAGCAAAAGTTACGCTCAATTCTTCGTCCGTCGTCTCTCCAACCGTTCTAAATATGCAAGTGCTCATTCTTTCGAAAAATGGTTGAACTCTCCCATACGTAACGACGAAGTGGTGAGTTCAATCCAAAACGGTCGCTACATTTCCAAAAAGTTCTTATGGCCCCAAAACGGACACCGTGAGCAAAAGTTACGCTCAATTCTTCGTCCGTCGTCTCTCCAACCGTTCTAAATATGCAAGTGCTCATTCTTTCGAAAAATGGTTGAACTCTCCCATACGTAACGACGAAGTGGTGAGTTCAATCCAAAACGGTCGCTACATTTCCAAAAAGTTCTTATGGGCCCAAAACGGACACCGTGTGCAAAAGTTACGCTCAATTCTTTGTCCGTCGACTCTCCAAGCATTCTCAATATACAAGCACTCATTCCTTTGAAAAATTGCCAAAATCACTCGTACGTCACGACGAAGTTGCGAGTTCAATCCAAAATGGTCGCTACATTTCCAAAAAGTACTTATGGGCCCAAAACGGACA
>NW_019242348.1:0-1651 GCF_002742605.1 Olea europaea var. sylvestris | reverse complement strand
GGCTCGATTTTTGTTTCCGATCAATCAGTCAACATTTAGAGGATTCCGGCACCGTCGCGAAAAATGACGAAATTGCCCCCGGCACGACTTTTGTTTCCGATCAATCAGTCAAATTCTAGCCGATTCCGACACCGTCGTGAACAATGACGACATTGCCCCGGCGCGATTTTTGTTTCCGATCAATCAGTCAACTTTTAGCGGATTCCGGCACCGTCGTGAAAAATGACGAAATTGCCCCAGGCACGATTTTTGTTTCCGATCAATTAGTCAAATTTTAGCCGATTCCGACACCGTTACGAAAAATGACGAAATTGCCCCGGGGGGATTTTTGTTTCCGATCAATCTGTCAAATTTTAGCCGATTCCGACACCGTCGCGAAAATGACGAAATTGCCCCCGACGCGATTTTTGTTTCCGATCAATCAGTCAACTTTTAGCGGATTCCGGCCCCGTCGTGAAAAATGACGAAATTGCCCCCGGCACGATTTTTGTTTCCGATCAATTAGTCGAATTTTAGCCGATTCCGACACCGTTACGAAAAATAACGAAATTGCCCCGGGGGGATTTTTGTTTCCGATCAATCTGTCAAATTTTAGCCGATCCCGACCCCCTCGCGAAAAATGACGAAATTGCCCCCGGCTCGATTTTTGTTTCCGATCAATCCGTAAACTTTTAGCCGATTCCGAAACCGTAGCGAAAAATGACGATATTGCCGCCGGCACGATTTTTGTTTACGATCAATCAGTCAAATTTTAGCCGATTCCGGCACCATCGCGAAAAATCACGAAATTGCCCCCGGCTGGATTTTTGTTTCCGATCAATCAGTCAACTTTTAGCCGATTCCGACACCGTCGCGAAAAATGACGAAATTGCCCCTGGCTCAATTTTTGTTTTAGATCAATCTGTCAAATTTTGGCCGATTCCGACACAGTCACGAAAAAGGACGAAATTGCCCCTGGCGCGATTTTTGTTTCCGATCAATCATTCAAATTTTAGCCGATTCCGACTCCGTCGTGAAAAATGACGAAATTGCCCCGGCGCGATTTTTGTTTCCGATCAATCATTCAAATTTTAGCCGATTCCGACTCCGTCGTGAAAAATGACGAAATTGCCCCGGCGCGATTTTTGTTTCCGATCAATCACTCAAATTTTAGCCGATTCCGGCACCATCGCGAAAAATGACGAAATTGCCCCCGGCTCAATTTTTGTTTTCGATCAATCAGTCAAATTTTGGCCGATTCCGACACAGTCACGAAAAAGGACGAAATTGCCCCTGGCGCGATTTTCGTTTCCGATCAATCATTCAAATTTTAGCCGATTCCGACTCCGTCGTGAAAAATGACGAAATTGCCCCGGCGCGATTTTTGTTTCCGATCAATCAGTCAACTTTTAGCGGATTCCGGCACCGTCGCGAAAAATGACGAAATTGCCCCGGGGCGATTTTTGTTTCCGATCAATCAGTCATATTTTAGCCGATTCCGACATCGTCGCGAAATATGACGAAATTGCCCCCGGCTCGATTTTTGTTTCCGATCGATCAGTAAACTTTTAGCCGATTCCGAAACCGTAGCGAAAAATGACGAAATTGCCCTCGGCGCGATTTTTGTTTCCGATCAATCTGTCAAATTTTAGCCGATTCCGACACCGTCGCG
>NW_019242347.1:0-1651 GCF_002742605.1 Olea europaea var. sylvestris | reverse complement strand
TTGAAAGTTGACTTAGATCTTGGGATGGAAGGAGTACATTAGTACTGTAGAATATTTCCTGCAAAATTATATTATTATGAGGCCTTAATTTCCATTAAGTTCGTTGATTTCGTTGCTGCATATCTTTCCCAATTATTTATTGCTTTTTTCTGTGAGATATATTTTTCAATCTCATGCCTAACAGATAGTGTAATTCTTATTTAAAATAGAGTTTCTCAAATGCTTAATTCTAATTAGTTTTGTTGGCTTTTTTTCCCTCTTGAACAGAGCTACAATCGTGATCTTTTCCTTTTCCTATACATTCTTCTTGTCATTGCTTCAGCAATGACTTCTCTCAAGAAACACCATGACAAGTCAGCATTTTCTGGAAAAGCAATATTGTATCTTAATCGTCATCAGACAGAAGAGTGGAAAGGATGGATGCAGGCAAGGATTTTTTTT
This sequence comes from Olea europaea var. sylvestris, assembly GCF_002742605.1. Taxonomy (NCBI): domain Eukaryota; kingdom Viridiplantae; phylum Streptophyta; class Magnoliopsida; order Lamiales; family Oleaceae; genus Olea; species Olea europaea. Next base: position 1,210 of record NW_019242347.1, on the reverse strand, counting down.
CACAATGCATTCCTGTATTTTGTTAATGCTTAGGATATAGGTAGGAGAAATTTTTTAAAGCAAATGCTTCTTTCATAGCATTCTTCTCCATTCCACTCAGAAGGACAAATAAAAATGCATACACGTCTTTGTTGTATATTTGCGTATTTTTGTTTATATGCTTCATAAGTTATCTCAAGGCATTTTATGACTTTCGTTTTATGCATGGAGGTTAGGATTCTTTCTGCACTTTCAGTTGTTTAGCTTTCCCTATGTAGATACTGATTGTCTATAGCTGGTATTATATTGCCCATATTGGCTACTGTCTAGTCTATTCTCTCTCGCAAAGTTTCTGATATCGTATGCTTTTCTTATCATGTTTCTGTCAGGTTCTATTTTTGATGTATCATTACTTTGCTGCAACTGAGATGTACAATGCCATTCGAATTTTTATTGCTGCGTATGTCTGGATGACTGGTTTTGGAAACTTCTCCTATTATTACATCAGAAAGGATTTTAGTCTTGCTCGATTTACTCAGGTGAGTCTAAATTTGCATTAATTCTTTTTCCTGTACCCCGCAAACCACAAATTTTGAATTGGGTAATTTACCTTTCACATGTTTTACTTTCTCTATCAGGGTCTAAGTTTAGATTGTTTCCTCTCTGCAGATGATGTGGAGGCTTAACTTTTTTGTGGCCTTCTGTTGTATTGTTCTTAACAATGACTACATGCTGTACTATATCTGCCCAATGCACACGCTGTTCACACTCATGGTGTACGGGGCCCTTGGTATTGGCCATAAATATAACGAGATAAAATCAGTGATGGCTTTGAAATTTTTTATGTGCTTTATTTTGGTCATCTTGATATGGGAAATCCCTGGAGTTTTTGAACTTGTCTGGAGTCCTCTCACTTTTTTCCTAGGTAAGTGGCTGTATGTAGCCTTGTTACATTCCTGAAATATATTTATTTGTCACCTTTAACTTGGTAAACCAAATATACTATGGACCTTTCCTGTAATGTGGTTGTTAAGGAACATAGAGTCTATGCTCTCCTTCTTTTGTGTTTTTGTTTTTTTGCCTTCTACGGATGGATTGTACTTTTCCAACAGTTGGCCTTGGAAACTGTTAGGTTTCACTGGAAGCATCCAAAATCAATTTGTTTACTCACTTTAATCTGTATAAATACATATATACACCCTTCCTTTCCTTTTGTGGGGGGGGGGTGGGG
>NW_019242346.1:0-1651 GCF_002742605.1 Olea europaea var. sylvestris | reverse complement strand
TCTATTAATAATTTGGTCCATTTATATTTTTTTTCCATTATAATATTCTCATTCTATTTTCATGTTTCCAACATTTCGATACAATTTTACTTCTTTTATTTTGTTGATTTATTCTAACTGGTTTTTATTATTTATTTTAAAACTTTTTGATCTTTTAATTAATTTTTCATCCTTACATGTTATGTTATCAGAACATTCTCCTTCATTTAATTCTGTTATTTCAGGTTTATTTTTTGTTATACTAAATTCATATTCTTCTGGAATTAAACTTGTTTGTTTATTTGGTTCTATTATTTTACTAATATCTTTACATTTTTATGAACTTCAATATATGGTTTATTGGAATAAATATTCCCATAATTAGAATTGGTAAATGTGTATGGAGCTCTATATTCTATAGTCACAATTTGATCACCTGGTTGCATAATATCATTTTTATGAAGCTTGAAATGTAGTACTAAAACTTCATTAAAATTTCTATCTTTTAATGATATACAATATTTTGGATAGCATGTAAACATAATTTTTTGATTTGCTAAATTTCCTTCTATTGTTCCTAAATAATTATCTTTTAAGTTTATTATTCTTCCATCAGGTAAAGTTATAATTAAAGGAGAATCTATCCCTTCTCTAAATAGTGATTTAAACATTATTTGTATTCCTGCTAAATAAACATATTGAATTTTTTCACTTTATTTTTTACTAATCTTTGTTAATAATTCATCAACTGTATTTTTCGTTAAAAGATTTAATTTATATTGCCCATAAGTTGTTCTTACATTTATGATTTTTTCTATTTTGTGATATTCATTTATTACCATTCTTTCTCTTTTCCAAATTCTATCAAAGACTTCCCATTTTCTTATTTTTAAGTCTAACGATAATTTTTGCAATTTTCTAAACTTGTTATTATCAAAAGTGACTTTTAATCCATATCATTTTATTCCTTCATATTCTTGTATATTTATATTATTACTTTCTATTTTTTCAATCTCTTTATTCAGATACCGATTCATTTTCTTCTGTTTCACTTATATATACTTCTTGGTCACATTATTCTTCAATATCTGATATTTCACTTAATTCATTTTTTATTTCTAAGTATTTTTTTGTAATATTCTAACTTTCCTTTTATCACAATCAGAGCTCATATGACATATTTCTTCACAATTCTAATATTTACATTGACTTTTATTTTTATTTTTATTTTTCTGTTGATTATACGGGTTATTTATTCTTTTGTAATACCTTCTTCTAGGTTTTATATATTTTTTATTAAATTTTCTAAAATTTTTAAACTTTTTATTTTTATATTTTATTTTATTAATTCTTTTTTCAGGATTACATCCCCATTGCACAGGGGTTTCCATATCTTCACAACATATTTTAGTTAATTTTCCTGATTTTTTCATTAATTGTCTTTGTTGACATATATATGCAAGTCTTTCAAATAAAAATTTTATTCTTGAACCTAAAGTTCTAGGTATTTCAGTATTATCTCTAACATATTTTTCAAATTTTATTTTAAAATATATTTTCCATGAACCTGATAACTTATTATAATACACGTCTTGATATATTTCTTCATTTTCATTACTATAAAATTGAATATAATAGTAATTTTTAAATTCACAAGTATATTTTTTAATTT
>NW_019242345.1:96468-97692 GCF_002742605.1 Olea europaea var. sylvestris | reverse complement strand
AAAATAAACTTCAGCAACTATATTTTTGTTAGATTTTAAAGTATCATATTGTTTTTCAGTTTCTGTGTGTAGTGTGAACATATAAAATTACATTGTGCAGGGAGATTCATACTTGCAACATCATATACAATGACTGCGACAGAAGAGTCCCTTATATAGCTCGGAATTAGACTCCTAAATCTTTCTTGTCCAGCAGTATCCCTGTGCACATAAGAATAACAATAAAGTTGCCAAAGTATACAACTCTACAAGGAATCCAAAGTAAATAAATCCAAAACTGGGGACTTGCAACAGTGTGTGCATCCATGCCAAAATGCGACAACTATACTTAGAGGTCTTGCAGAAAAGAGAACATGAAGTCAACCGAACTGTCTTTCTAACACCTCTTTACCAATAGAGCCCTACAATAGAATAAGAAAAAGTTTTCCACACAGAGCTTGATGTTGTTACTTTGCCAGACACTTACAACTGGAATGTTTGCTATCTCTACATTTACATGAAGTGGTCTTGGGATTGGAGTTCAGTCTGAACTGAGTTTTCCACAAATTTAAATTTCATAGACCAATTTCCATGCCACCCGATACAGCCTTGAGAGAGACCCAGTTGCAACACGGGATGAAAAATGTCAAAATGCAAAATCCCATGCCTTTTCAAAAATATAATCAGGATATCATATCGAACAGATCAGAAAACAAAAGAGTATGCACAAATAAATCAGCAGCTCTTTAATAGCATCTTCAATCTCTTCGACCTTAAATCAACCAAACTGTTACAGCTATCAATGGACCAATGACCATGAAACCCAGCAGGAGAATGTTTTGCAATATATTATAATTTTAACACTCAATTCTTATTATCAGATTACAAGGGAACAATCTAAAGTTAATCTGAAGTTCTGACCAAGCACAACGCCGTTACATGAATGTTTAAATATAGATGATATTATTTTATCAAGAAACATATCTTACCAAAGCTGCAATCTTACTGTTCGATCTTCAAGGTACATGGTCTTCGAAAGGAAGTCAATGCCAATAGTAGCCTAAAAAGCAATAATGGAAATCAAAACATATAACAAAAATTTGTCTCCTATTGAAGGACAGGCATTATTTAGACATGAAAAGGTCCAATTTCAAAACACGAGAGTATGCCATGCATATCATAAGAGTATTTCCTTTCTTTCTTTATATAATACTAATAATTTAAAAAAAAAAAAAAAAAAAAAAA
>NW_019242345.1:44151-93609 GCF_002742605.1 Olea europaea var. sylvestris | reverse complement strand
TGAGAAGGATTTTTATTTTTCTTTTTTCTTTTTTAAAGCTGCACTACGAAAACTTGAAACAATGACTTGGACCATACTTGGAGACTTCTGCTAGCCAGGGGGGCCACATGTGTCCACCCTGGAAATCCCAGGCCTATGTGGCCGACGACAATAGGCTTTAGCCATCCTTGGAAGTATTATTTAAGGATTATTCTATGTATATGTACATAATAGATTACACTATCCTTTTATGGAAAAGGGCTCACGAATATTTTATTATATGTGAGCCTCCTTCATGTGAGGTGTGTAAGACTTTGTATACACCATTGTATATATATAACACTTCTCATTATTTAAAGAGATATGCTATTTGTACATCCTTTGGTGGATGACAAAGTCGTAGAGTTAACAAAGGGCAAGATTTCATAGGCCTACCATCTTTTCATTTTGTCGTTCAAGTGGTAAATTTGGCTGTACATGTAATATTTCTCATTCGAAAAATATTAAAAATTTGCTTTCGATAACTAGCTTATGCTAAAATAAAAGTAATGTAACGTGTCATTAGTGGGTAGATAAATTTAGAATGGATTTCATAAATGAAATTGAATTTGTTAAAATGATGTATATATCATTATTGTATAGTTTGTACTAAGAAATGATTCTTAGAATTGGAGTGGCCGTAGATCATATTGGATCGATATTGTGTCCAACCTAAAATTGAAACTAACACAACCAAATTTTGATTTTTTGTTTATGTTTAAATGATTAAATAAAAAATTAAGGGGTTAGATGAGATCAAGTCTTATTGGATTGGTTACACAACCCGCGGCCTTAATCCAATTTTGACTACATTTTATGTAAAGCTACTTGAGTTTTTCGATATTTTACCCATGCCGATTTGGATAATGTTTAAGAAATATTGTGTCTGACGGAAGAGCTTTTGAAGACAACTGATCAATGTAAATAGGTAACCGATCAATGTAGCTTCCTAATAAGCAGAAGTAGACACCTATAAAATGGACTCTCAATAGATTATTTATATGCTATTCAGAGAGGAACATTTAAATAGAATTTATAAAAAAAAATGTAATTGATTAGACAAGCTAGCTCGGGAGAAAAGGAACATTTAAATAGAATTTATAAAAAAAAATGTAATTGATTAGACAAGCTAGCTCGGGAGAAAAGGAACATTTAAATAGAATTTATAAAAAAAAATGTAATTGATTAGACAAGCTAGCTCGGGAGAAAAGGAACATTTAAATAGAATTTATAAGCGTATATATTTGACTCATTTCTATAATAATTTATAATTGAAAAATTAGTTGCACTTTCTTCTACAGAAGCTGAATATATTGCTGCATGTGATGCAGTAAAAGAAAGTCTTTGGCTTAGGGGTTTATTAAATGAAATGGGTTTTGGAAATAATACTGTTAAGATTTATACTGATAACCAAAGTGCCATACACCTGAGCAAAAATCCTATATACCATGATAGGACTAAACATATAGATATAAAATTCCACTTTTTGAGAAATATGGTAGAAAAGGGTTTGATTGAATTGGTTAAAGTTCCTATAGAATTCAACTCATCAGATTTAGGAACCAAAGTGTTACCCCTGAATAAATTTAAAAATTGCTTGAAGATTTTGAATATTACATGAAAGTGTAACATTGAAAACTTCAAGTGTTTATGTTGAAATTTTTGAACTAATTTTTTTTTGTTTTTTGTAGGTACTGAGAGCAAATGAACCAAAATGTGAGATGAAACTCGAGATTCACTAATTAAAGTCAAGAAATAGTTCAGCAAGGTGGAGGTTGTTAGTAATAATGGGCTGCTTCACTATTACTTGATGGCCCAAAACAAAGAAAATCCACTCAATGGACTTGGACCATTCTCATTTTCGGGTTGATAAAAACGTGCCTTTGTGAAATGCGATTTTATGCCTCTTATGGGAGGGGATCTGCCGTCAACGTGGCATCATCCCAACCCTTGGATGTGGTAGTTGACTGATCAGATATTTATCATGTTTTGGCTCTCATTCTGGATGCTTCGATTCATTCAGTCCTTTCGCCTCTTCCATTTTCTCTGAGTGAGAGACTAGGGTTTCGGTTTTACTTTGAATACTGAAAATGTTCTTCGTGATCTTCTCAATCTGTATACTTTGTGATATTTTAGATTGTTGTGTACGATCTGTGAGTGATTGAGAGTCTTGTAGTTAGGTTTTAAAAGAGGCGAAAGGAATATCGAAGGAAGTTGGTTCCTTCGTACATCTGTACTAATTTTTGGTGCTTTTCTTAGTGAAATCTTGAGCTATATTTTCCTTGGGGATTCTCAACGGGTGATTAGGCGAAAGCTGAACATCCGGGCTCTCTTTTGAGGGCAAAAACATATCGTTGTGTTTCAATTTCTTTTCTTAAACTTTATTTCTGTTTTTGAATAGCTCACGATCCAACAAACACTTAGGGTATTTTGACGTAACAAGTGGTATCAAAGCCACTAACTTTTTTGAAAAGAAATTTTTTTTCGAACAATATTTTCTTTAAAATGTTTCTTGGGGTCACAGATCTGATTTTCTGAAAATCGGTTTTTATGCTGTTCTTGAAAGCTGAATCTTTTAATTTTCTTAAGACTTAATTTAACTCGTTATTAACTCATTATAACTCAGTTCTAACCCTGATTGATCTACTGTTTCTGTACTGAGTTGTAGCAAGTTGAGTTGACTTGGTCCGGGTTATGGTGAGTTCCTGACTCACTACTGAGTTCACACTGAGTTCTGGTGACTCATTGGCTTCTTGAACCTGCATTGTTCTCCTTGTTCCGGTTCTGTCACTTACTCTTTGTTCTTTTTATTCTGAAACATTGTGTTTCTCAGACTCTGGTATTTTCTGAAAAACCCCCTTCTATTAAATTGTATTTGAAATCTGTTTAGTGTTGGCCATTAAGGTAATTAATCCTCTTCTGCTTACCTTTGTCCAAGATCCCCTACGAGGATCTGGGAATCTGAGAAAGTAGTGGGTTGTAAGGATTTTCACTCCTTAAACCACTCTTAGATTCTTTCTTTTGTCTCTCTGAATTGAACTGTTTATTGCATGATAAGTAGATACAATTATAATTTCTGCCTTATTCATTCACTCATTTTTGTTAATTCAATAAGATATCTGAATCATTATACTCTGTGTGCTGTATAAATTTTGTTTGTGTACATAATCTGTCATCATGTCCACGTCTCAAAAATTTGAAGTTGAGAGATGGAATGGTACTGGAGACTTCAGTCTCTGGCGCCAAAAATTGAGAGCACCATTGCTGCAGTAGAGATGTGCTGCAGCCATTGATGGAAATTGGCTTGTAGAAACTAGTGCCTATAGGAGATAGGAATTAGATGACACTGCATGGAGCACAATTTTCTTGCACCTGTCTGATAGTGTAATTAGGAAAGTTGGAGAAACTACATCTGCTCAGGCTCTCTGGACTAAGTTTGGAACATTATATCTAACTAGAACCATGCCTAATAAATGCTACCTTCTAAGGCAATTTTACAATTTTAGATTTGACCCAACCTCAAATCTGGAAGAAAATCTTGATAGATTTACAAAACTGATTCAGGACTTAACAAACTGTGAAGAAGAAATTTCTAATGACCAACAAGCTGTGGCATTGTTAAATTCACTAAGTGATAAATACAGAGACATTAGAAATGCATTAGAATATGGGGGGCAGGAACTTACTATTGACAGAATAACCTCAGCCCTGAGAAACAGAGAACTTGAAATAAAATCTGAGTCTAAAGACTCTAGATATGGTGAGGGGTTATTCATGAACGAGAGACATAATCAAAATAAGAAACAACAACCCTTCAATCAAAACTCAAATAAGAAAGGGAAACCTCAATTTTCCAGATTTAAAGAAAAGAATAAGAATCAATGGAAGACTAAAAACCAGATCAGGAAATGTTATTACTGTGGTAAAACTGGCGATGTAATAAAAGATTGCTTCAAGAAAATCTCAGATATGAAAGATAAGTCTAACACTGAGGGATCTGCAGCTGTTGCCTGCAGAGATAAATCTGATATTCAAGGGGTTGTTTTAGTAACAACCACCAGAAGAGACCTAAACGAATGGGTCCTTGACTCTGGTTGCACCTTTCACATGTGCCCCATAAAAGAATGTTTTTCTGAATTTGTTGCCCTAAATAAAGGACAAATTCAAATGGGAAATGACATGAGTTGTCGAATCAAGGGAATTGGGAAGGTCAAACTTTCACTCAATAACAACTGTACCCTAGAACTTGAGAATACTAGATATGTCCTTGAGTTAAAAAGAAATCTTATTTCCTTCGGTGAGTTTGATGAAAAATACAGTATTATGATTCACAGATGGCTTCTAACTCTTATGCAAAGAAGTAAAACTGTAATATCCTCTCAAAAGGTAAATGACATATATACTATATGTGCTAAATCTGTGACAGATCACTGTTCTACAGCCTTAAATTCTGAATCAAATAAGTCTTTAATTTGGCATAAAAGACTTGGCCACATCTCAAAAAAGGGACTGATAATTTTAAATAAACTTGGATGTTTTGGTAAAGACAATGTTAAGGGTTTGGACTTTTGTGAAAACTGTGTATTTGGGAAACAAAAGAAACTACCTTTCAAAATTGGTATTCATAAATCTACTTCCATACTAGAATACTTACATGCTGATCTTTGGGGACCAGCATCTGTAAATACTCTGAGTGGTTTTAGATTTTGCCTTCTAATAGTAGATGATTTTTCAAGAAAGATTTGGACTTTTCTACTAAAACAAAAATCTGATACCTTTCAAACCTTTAAACATTGGAAATTAATGATTGAAAATCAAACAAATAAGAAAATCAAGGCTTTAAGGACTGACAATGGTCTTGAGTTTTGCAACTCTGAATTTGACCTGTTTTGTAAAGATAATGGAATCTTAAGACATAGAACTGTAACATACACTCCTCAGCAAAATGGTGTTGCTGAGAGAATGAATAGATACCTATTGGAAAAGGTGAGATGCATGTTGTACAATTCTAGTCTTCATAAGTATTTTTGGGGAGAGGCCCTAAAAACAGCAACTTATCTAATAAATAGAAGTCCATCAAGTGCCATTGATTTTTAAGTCCCTGAAAAGATATGGTCAGGAAAAATTCCTGATTATAGTAAACTGAAAATTTTTGGCTGCACTGCTTACTCGCATCAGAGTGAAGGAAAACTAGAACCCATGTCCTTAAAGTGTGTTTTTCTAGGTTATGGAGAGGAAACAAAAGGGTACAAACTATAGGTTAGAGAGCAAAATGGTTTTAAAGTTATAATCAGTAGAAATGTCATTTTCAATGAAAATGACATGCCTTGTGTGAAATCAACCGATCTTAAAACTTCAGAATCTGCACAAATAAAAGAAACCATCTTGGAAAACAAAACTGATGAATCTGAAAATCCAAATGGTCCAACTAAGGTGGAGACCTCTCAGTCTGAGGAAAACCTTGATCAAAATGACACTGAAACTGAGGTGGAGTCTTTAGATCCCACACTTGCAGATTATCAATTAACTAGGGATAGAGAAAGGAGAAACATAAGACCTCCAATCAAATTTAATAATGAAGAATTTGTTACTTTCTTCTCTGGTCTGGACTTATTAAATTCTGAACCTTCTTCATTTGATGAAGCAAATAAATGTTCAGATTCTAAGTTCTGGAAAGAGGCAATGAATGAAGAACTGAACTCCCTCATCAAAAATAAAACTTGGTTATTGGTTGAAAGACCTAAGAACCAAAAGATAATTGACTGCAAGTGGATCTTTAAAATTAAACAAGGAGACTCTAACTCACAAGATAAAAGATACATGGCCAGATTAGTGGCCAAGGGTTATACTCAAAAGGAGGGGGTAGATTACAATGAAATTTTTTCCCCCGTGGCAAAATATACCTCTACAAGAATAGTGTTGGCACTAACTGCTCATTTTGATTGGGAATTAGATCGACTGGATGTTAAAACTGCATTCCTTAATGGAGATCTAAATGAAACCATATACATGAACCAACCTCCGGGATTTGAAGTAAAGTCAAAGATCAACAAGGTTTGTTTGTTGAAGAAGTCCCTATATGGACTAAAACAGGCTCCCAGGCAATGGTATATAAAATTTAACTCCTATGTGCAGACTTTGGGTTTTGTCAAAAGCAATTATGATTCCTGTTTTTTCTATAAAGGTTCAGGTGGACCTGAATCCATTTATCTGTTATTATATGTTGATGACATGTTGCTTGCCTGCCATGATAGATTTGAAATCAATTTCATTAAATCAAAATTAAAATTAGAATTTGAAATGAAAGACTTAAGACAAGCAAAAAGGATTCTTGGAATGGAAATAGAAAGAGATAGGAATAATTGCATGTTATTGTTGAAACAAGGCACATATGTGAAGGAAATACTTGAAAAGTTTGCAATGTTTGAGTGTAAACTTGTTACCTTACCCCTTGCTAATCATTTTAAACTGTCAAGTGAAAATTCACCTAAAACAGATGATGAATTTATAAGAATGGAAAAGATTCCGTATTCTAATGCTGTAGGATCAATAATGTACCTTATGGTCTGTACCAGACCTGACTTGGCTCATGGCATTAGTACCTTGAGTAGGTTTATGTCAAATCCAAGTGAAACACATTGGTTAGCCATGAAGTGGATGCTGAGATACTTAAAAGGAAATTCTGATTTAGGTTTAATGTTTAAAAGTAGCAATGAATGAGTAATGTTAAAAGGCTACACAGGTTCTGACTTTGCTGGTGATTTAGATAGAAGAAGATCAACATCTTCTTATGTTTTCACTTTGTGTGATGGTTGCATTAGTTGGAAATCACAACTGTAGAAATTAGTTGCACTTTCTTCTACAGAAGCTGAATATATTGCTGCATGTGATGCAATAAAAGAAAGTCTTTGGCTTAGGGGTTTATTAAATGAAATGGGTTTTGGAAATAATACTGTTAAGATTTATACTGATAACCAAAGTGCCATACACCTGAGCAAAAATCCTATATACCATGATAGGACTAAACATATAGATATAAAATTCCACTTTGTGAGAAACATGGTAGAAAAGGGTTTGATTGAATTGGTTAAAGTTCCTACAGAATTCAACCCATCAGATTTAGGAACCAAAGTGCTACCCCTGAATAAATTCAAAAATTCCTTGAAGATTTTGAATATTACATGAAGGTGTAACATTGGAAACTTCAAGTGTTTATGTTGAAATTTTTGAACTAATTTTTCTTTGTTTTTGCAGGTACTGAGAACAAATGAACCAAAATGTGAGATGAAACTTGAGATTCACTAATTAAAGTCAAGAAATAATTCAGCAAGGTGGAGGTTGTTAGTAATAATGGGCTGCTTCACTATTACTTGATGGCCCAAAACAAAGAAAATCCACTCAATGGACTTGGACCATTCTCATTTTCAGGTTGATAAAAATGTGCCTTTGTGAAATGCGATTTTATGCCTCTTATGGGAGGGGATCTGCCGTCAACGTGGCATCATCCCAACCCTTGGATGTGGTAGTTGACTGATCAGATATTTATCATGTTTTGGCTCTCATTCTGGATGCTTCGATTCATTCAGTCCTTTCGCCTCTTCCATTTTCTCTGAGTGAGAGACTAGGGTTTCGGTTTTACTTTGAATACTGAAAATGTTCTTCGTGATCTTCTCAATCTGTATACTTTGTGATATTTTAGATTGTTGTGTACGATCCGTGAGTGATTGAGAGTCTTGTAGTTAGGTTTTAAAAGAGGCGAAAGGAATATCGAAGGAAGTTGGTTCCTTCGTACATCTGTACTAATTCTTGGTGCTTTTCTTAGTGAAATCTTGAGCTATATCTCCCTTGGGGATTCTCAACGGGTGATTAGGCGAAAGCTGAACATTCTGGTTCTCTTTTGAGGGCAAAAACATATCGTTGTGTTTCGATTTCTTTTCTGAAACTTTATTTCGTTTTTGAATATCTCACGATCCAACAAACACTTTGGGTGTTTTGACGTAACAATATACTTACAATAGTACCTTCTTAGTCTATGATTACAAAGCTGAAAAGATGCCAGAAGGCCACCATCATCTTCTTGAAGCCATCGACACATACAGACATGTTCTACACGGGTGGTTAGATTACCCCAAGCCACATGACACATATTGGTGCAACACGTGGCTTCCCATTATAGTGCTTTAAAGTCATGGATGCTGTGAATAAGTCTCGAGCTATCATGGAGAAAATGGGGCACTAATATCATAGTGCATTCTATCATTGAAGTAAATTGGAGACGTTCGACCGTACTATTGTCTCATATCATGTAGGTGCTCCAAGCATATGGATTTTATATATTTTGATCTCATAAAATGTTAAATCTCTATAGTTCAAATTGAAACACGAGCTACACAATTTTATAATTATTTCTCACATTGAAAATGTATTCGTTTTAGAAGTAAGATTTAAATTATTTTAGAAGAAATTGAAAGCAGAGCTCGACTCTGTATAATTTGAGACGGGAATCGGACAATGTAATTAGGGAAAAATAATTGATACATGTTGAAAATATTTTTGAAAGTGTTTTTCATCACGACACATATGATGACGAAAAATCTTCATCCTTGTATTGTGAGAAAGCTAAAGAAATATTTAATAATAAGATTAAAATAAAATTGTAATTGGAAAATTGGGTTCACACTACATAGCAGACGAAAACATATTTGACAAATTATAAAATAAAATGCATATATTTCAATCACCATTAGTCAAGGCAACTTCATTTTGAAATTGATGATAAAATGTAATCATCTTGTATCTATAACGAATCAAAGTTTCAAGACTATTAAAAATTTCATTTAAAATCCGTGAAAAAATGAAATTGAAATCCAAAAATACTGTTTTGGGAAATGTGAGGAAAATTATGGTGAAACCAATGTTTATGCAGCTGTGCTATATGTACAACTGGGGTTGATAACTCCGGTTGACAATTAGAAATATGGGAGGGGAGCCCACGCTGAATAAAAAAAATCATGAGTTCTCCCTCCTGTTAGTACATTATCAATCGAAATTGTCAATTCCGATTGCACAAGACGAATAATTCATGTTTATGCCTCCATATATTTCGAGTTTACACTTCCCGATCATTGGTTGTAAAACTTAGAAAAATAATTATATTATAACACTATACCTGAACAAAAAGAAAAAAATTAATGGCTATAGTTGTCGAAAATACTATTATTAACAACACGTGGAGTACAAGATATGCTAAATATTTTATTAATCAAATTTAAATTTTGTAAAGAATGCGCAATGATTTGTACATCATGAGTTTAAGTTCATTCGATGCAATTGTTTAACAATAAATAAACTCTGTATAGGAGTCAAAAAATGATGATCAAGATATGATGCTATCACATATACATATTGATTACCATCAAGAGAATGCGTAGAATCAAAGATTAAAGAAATATCACTTTTGTAGTTTATGAAAAATAACTTTAATTTTTCTTTCATCTTACAAGCGCCGTAACCTTTTGTTGGATAAAACTTGACAAGAAATTGAATAAATTATTTTTTTTTTCAGAGAAGATAATTATGAGTTAGCCATCACATAAATTACATGATATAATAATGCAAAATAATTAAAATATGTCCCAAAATAATTACTTTTAATTGAAATATTAATTTTAACTCCAGTTAATTGTATTAATTGATTTTTACTATATGAACTATGCTTTTATTTCTAATTTTATAAATTTTAATTTTTTTATAAAATTAAAAATACAAATTTTACAATATTAACGGAGGATAGTAATATAAGAACATCGTCATAATCAATATGCATTCTAGTAATGACGAATGCTGCTCTATCAGATTGAGGCTCACAAGCTATAAGGCTCATCACAATGAGGTGGGCCTAGGTCGAACCCACTTGTCATAAAAAATTGCAAAAATATTAACCCCACCTACTTTTGTGAGTTGGCTGTAAGACCCCTGTGAGGAAGGGATCTAGCAGTGCATTATCATTCTTCTAGTAATAGCATACACAATTATTTTTTCCTGTAAGGACATTATTACAATCAATGTGCATTCTAGAAGTTATTTAATTGGAAAATACAAAACTAAAAAACCTCATCTCAGTGCTAATGAATTTGACACGATTGTTTAACTCTTTTTTTCTTTGCTTTATTAGGTTCATAAATGCAATACCTACGATAGGTTCATTGAAATCGAGTCTTTTGCACATATACTCGTGTTGTTTCTAAACTTACACTAGTGAATGGCATTGCTTTGTGAAAGAAACCTTCTTTGGGTCTGCACAACATTCAATTCCTCGACTAATTGAATCCAACATGACTAAACAAGTTCATAGATATCATGAAATCTCCTCTCCCTCTTTCTCTATGAAGTGGTGGTAGAACAATACCCTTCTATCTGCCTCGTGATATTCGGCGTTCCGACTACTCCGTTAAGTGTGTATGACCTGAAAAACGAAGGCGGGGCTTCCTCCCCCGTTTTACGTCTGGCGTGAAAATTAGTTTATAGACTTGAAAAAATGAAATTAGAATTCAGATGACTCGAGAGAGAGAGAGAGAGAGAGATCCCTTTGCCTGTGTCACATCCGGGGGTATTTACAGTTATTGGAAGCTAGATAACCGCTGGGCGGTTGTGATGCCACGTGTCCCACGCTGGCATTCCCACTACCCCCACGTTCTGAGTGGGGGGCCTTTAACTTCCCGCTTGAAAGTTGTGCACGTATTAACCGCCAAGGAACTTATTCAATTCACTAGAGGTTTTATGGCTAAGTGTTTGGATAGGCAATGCCATGCCAGTTGAAGATTTCGCGTAGAGATAGAGCGACCTCTAGGGGTAGTGGTAAAGCACCCTCTGGGGGTAGTGGTAGATCGCCCCTGGGGGGGTCAACGGCCTCGCGTAGTGGTAGAGTGCCCCCTCGAGGTAGTGGTAGAGCGCCTCCTGGGGGTAGTGGTAGAGTGCCCCTAGGGGATCGATGGTCGTACATAGTGGTAGAGCACCGCTTAGGGATAGTAGTAGAGCACCTCTTAAGGGTCGATGGCCTTGCATCGAAGTGCAGTGATCCATCTTGCTTGTCGTCGAGGGTGACTTCTTCCACCAACCTATATCATTAGCCCCCTATCCCTTGTCGATGTTTTCGGCAAGGGGTAGCAATTTTCTTTATCTGGGTTGGTTTGAAAATTTTTCTTTTTTTTTTTAATGATAAATGAGTAGTTCGTGTTAGCAAGTCGAGCAATGCAATGGAAATCAAGTAGCAATTTTATTGTACACATGGCACTCCATCAATGGTCCTAATGTTGGAAGGAATTTTCCCTCCAAAAAGTTTGAATTCTTGTGTCTATAAAAGGAGGGGTGATTTCTACTTCAAAGAATCACTATCACTTTCTCTCAATCATCCTAGGTTTTCTCCCTTCTAAGGTAATTTTCTCTCATTTTTAATCCAAAGTTTTGCTTTGAATTTGTTCTCTTCATCATTTTTTGTTGTCATGTATAAAACTATTCATTCTTCTCTTTCCAATGAGAATAGTGATGGGGGTGTGGTGACTTGACCGGACCTTCGTCGGAGGGTACCAGAGGGGGTCCGACCGGCCCACGGGGGGGCCGACCGGTGACCAGTGGGGCTGGTCGAGTGAAGGCCAGCCTTGGGCTGGTCGTCCCCCGGCCTCTTTTGAGCTTCATGGCCCATCCGACCCCTCGATCGACTCGCTTCCTTCGTCCGGTAGATCTCTTTATAACATTGATAGTGAAACTCATTCGATTGATTCTCAGGCGTTTATCTGAAATTCCCCAAAGAGGCACATTAGTTCTACCAAATTTCCAAACCAAAATTTAGAAATTGGGCGAGACCCGGCTGGTGAGGTTGTCCCCCTAGATATCCCAAAAAGTTATAGTCTCTACAATTCATCACTTAAGTGATCGACTCGCTTCCTTCGTCCGGTAGATCTCTTTATAACATTGATAGTGAAACTCATTCGATTGATTCTCAGGCGTTTATCTGAAATTCCCCAAAGAGGCACATTAGTTCTACCAAATTTCCAAACCAAAATTTAGAAATTGGGCGAGACCCGGCTGGTGAGGTTGTCCCCCTAGATATCCCAAAAAGTTATAGTCTCTACAATTCATCACTTAAGTTGGAAAAATGTCTAGGTAAGTATGATCGGGTTGACGATTACGTCTATAGAGCCCCCGATCCTAAAGAAAGACTCTCCGGGTCCGATCCCCGCGAGGTAGCTGTGTACAAGGATGTTATGGACGGGGGTTTTCAGTTCTCCATTCATCCCTTTTTTGTGTCGATTTTCAATGAGTTTCACCTTACTCCTAGTCAAATTAATCACAACGCGTGGAGAAAGGCTTTATATTTCCTATGTGTTTGTCTCAAAAGGAAAATATCACTTTCCATAGACCTTTTCAGGTGTGTCTTCGAAATGCATGAGCTAGTTCAGTGTAATGCATTCATCTATTTTACCACCGGGGTTCCTTTGCAATTTCCTAAATTTGCAAATTCGAATAGCGGATGAAAGTACCGGTTCTTCTTCATCCGGCCTTCAGCAGGTCGGTTCTCTTTTAACACCTATTGACGACACCCCCAAATTTGTCTCTTCAATAGCCAAGTAGAAGTTACCCCCTTTCTAAAAGCTCAAATCCAAGAGTTGGTTGATGTATTGCCTTTCGTACCTGACTTAGGATCAGTCTTGACCGTGAAGAACATGTTGATAGTGGGGATGAGTCGTCCTACTGGTAGGTTGTTTCCATCGATTTTTTTTATTGCATGCACACACGTTCACTTCTTATTTTTTGCTTTTAGTTTTTCGGGACTGATGAGTCTGGGTGTGTGCATACAGATATGGACTTTGATCTTGATGAGGTATTGAAGACCCTGCTAGGAGGCGATGAGGGCCCTACTCCCGTTGATGGTAAGCTTTTGTGTTCACCTTCTTTTTTTTATGCTCTTCTACCTTGCGATCTTAACGGATTCTAACTTACATGTGCAGGGGCAGAGCTTGATCTTGAAGGGATCATGGATTCCATACCTAACTAGGGGCAGGGGGATGAGGCGGATCCATTACCTATCCCTTCAAAGAGAAGGAGGACGGCCAACCAAAGGGGGAAATCTTGGGCGATCAACGAGACCTCCCAACCTTCAGATGAGCCTCGTGAGGTGGCTCCAGCTCCTAGGCTGCGTGCTTCAAGCCGTGCACGGTGTGAGCGCGAGGATTCATTTCCCAACTTCGGGTTTCCTCCCACCCGGGGCTATCATGAGATGGGGTTTCTCAAGTCTTTGGTGACGCCCGCTCGTTCTAGAGCAATTGCAAGGTGCAGTGCAGACGACATTGAAAGGGCTGCGGCTGTTTATCTTCAGAGGGTATGTTTCCAATTTCACATTTCTTTTATGTTGGGTCTTGCCTTTTAAACTTGGTTTAAACTCTTGACTTTTATTTTACCCCATCATTTCTTAGGTGGTAGCCCTCCAGACTAGACTCGCTGAATCGAATCGTCGCCTGGCCTTGAAGTTGAAGACTCTTACTAAAGAAAAGAAAAAGAAGGCTCATCACTACAAAAAAAAAATATCCTCCTTGAGGAAATCTCTGGAGATGTCGGATGCTCGAGCTCGCGAGCAGGAAACGGAGAATGACAACTTGCGTTCTGTTTTGGCTCATGCTCCAGAGGAGGCGATTGAGAGGTATAAGGCCCCAACTGAGTATGCCAAAGATCTCGAGGTATCTGTGGAGCAGTATAAGACGTCATCTGATTATGCTAAGGCTTTAAATTCATATGGGGGGAAGGCGATGACAGCGTCTGTCAAACTCTCCAAGGAGTGGATTATAGCCGAGCATCCTTCAATAGACCCATCTGGTCTAGATAGATTTCTTGCGCAGTGCAAGGGGAAGGAAAGTGGAGCACAGTCATCCAGGTTACTTGGACGTTCATCACGAGGTGGCAGTGGGGATGTCTCCCCTTCGAGCTGAAACATTTCTTAGTTGTTGTTTTCTCTGCTAGCTTTTCCTTTTTCGTGTTTACTTTTGTTTAGTCTCGTTATCTCCTACTTGTCTGGGGTGTGGGCAAGAATTTCTCATATGTATAAACACATTTTTCGTTCGCTATTATTAGTGTTGAGTGCATTGTTCCTTCAAATTGCCATCTCTCGTGTCATCCTTCTTCTTTTTCTTTTCACTGTTTGATGGTGCGGGGAAGTGGCTGTTAGAGTTTAGTGGTCGATGGCCCTAGCCAATTTTAGCCTTGTGTTACCCCGTGCCTAGTCGCGTAGGATATATCGACCGTCAGGAGAGGGGTCTAGCGGTTAAGGGCCTTGGCCAATTTTTGGCTTGTTCAGGCTCTCTGCCTAACCGCGTAGGCGATGTCGACTGTCGGGAGAGGAGTCTAGCGGTTAAGGGCCTTAGCCAATTTTTGGCTTGTTAAGGCTCTCCACCTAACCACGTAGGCTATGTCAACCGTCGGGAGAGGGGTCTAGCGGTTAAGGGCCTTAGCCAATTTTTGACTTGTTAAGGCTCACCGCCTAGCCGCGTAGGCTATGTCGATTGTCGGGAGAGGGGTCTAACGGTTAAGTGCGTAGGCTATGTCGACCGTCGGGAAAGGGGTCTAGCGGTTAAAGGCCTTAGCCAATTTTTGGCTTATTAAGGCTTTCCGCCTAGCCGTGTAGGCTATGTCGACCGTATGTCTTCATGGGATGAAGGGAAGTCTGAGACTGTATATCGATATATAAAAATACGTGGATTCATGAGCTCAGTAGGCACACCGAGACGTCCCAGATAGGCTGGCCCTTCCTTAGCACCCTCATCACTTGCTATTACCAAGGTTTTTTATTGAATAAACAAATGCAATTAAGGGTGCCTTCGTAAGACATTACATAGAGAGAATTAACAAGGCAATCTATCTACTGTATTTACAAAAACGTAGTCCATGCGTCTATTCTAAAATTTATTGGTAGTATTTTTTGAGATGCTCTGCGTTCCACGATCTACCCAGTGGTCGTCCCTTCATGTCTTTCAAGCTGTAAGCCCCCTTTCCTAGGCTACGGATCACTTCATATGAGTCTTCCCAGTTTGGTCCGAGCTTTGCTGGGGAGTGTCCTGCTGCTGTCGTGTCTCTTAACACGAGGTCCCCTGGTTGAAAGATTCTTGGTTTCACTCTCCGATTGGAGTATTCGACGACTCTCCGTTTATAGGCCATCATCTTTATTGCCGCCTTCTCCCTTACTTCTTCAAGTAAGTCGAGTTCTCCTTTGGTCGTGGTGTCATTGGGCTGTCTGATTTTCATCCTGCCTGTCTCACTCAAAATTTCATCTGGGACTGCGGCTTCCATCCCAAAGGTTAGTCTGAATGGCGTCTTCCCGGTTGGCTCTTGTGGAGTTGTGTGGTATGCTCACAGCACATTGGGAAGCTCGTCTGCCCAAAGCCTCTTCCCCTTTTCCAATCTGGTCTTCAGATCCCAAAGAATGACTCGGTTGGTCCCTTCAACTTGCTCGTTCGATTATGGGTGAGCAACCGAAGGCAGTCTATGGTCGATGTGATAACTTGCACAAAAAGCCTTGAAGCTATGATTGTCAAATTGTCTGCCGTTATCTGTCACCATTACCCTGGGTATCCCGAATCGACATATTATATTTTTCCATACAAAACCATGTACGTTTGCAGTCGTGAAGGTTGCAAGTGGTTCTGCCTCTTCCCACTTGGTGAAGTAGTCGATGGTGACCAGCAAAAACTTCCTTTGCCCCTTGGCTAAAGGTAGAGGCCCTAAAATGTCCATCCCCCATTGAAAGAATGGGCACACCCCAAATATGGCTGCCTGTTGTTTGGCTGGGATGTGGATCAAATTTACGTGTCGTTGACATGTGTCACACTTTCTTACTAGTTCTTTGGCATCTCTTTTCATGGTTGGCCAATAGTATTCTTACCGTAGAATTTTGAAAGCAAGGGATGTTGCCCTTTGGTGGTTATCACAAGTCCCTGCATGTACTTCAAATAGTATCTCTTTAGCCTCCGAGGGTCGTATGCACTTCAGATATGGCATGAAACCCCACTTGTAAAGTTGCCCATCAATGATAGTAAATGAGGCTGCTCGAGCTCTCAACCTTCTTGCTTCAAAGGGCTCTTCCGGTGTTTTATTTTCTGTGAGGTATTTGATTAACGGATCCATCCAGCTTTCCTCGTACTCAATATTTTTCACCTCGACCCAGCGTTAGATGCTGGGTTGCTGTAAGACTTGCACATTCGCTATTCGCGGCAGATTTCTTGGGTTTGCCGATGTGAGTTTCGCTAGCGCGTCTGCCCGCACATTTTCCTTTCGTGGGACCTTTGTCATCCTGAAGCTTGCGAACCCCCTTTGCAGATCCCTTACTTTCATCAAGTAAGCTGCTATCTTCCCATCCTTAGCCTCATATTCCCCTCCACACCTGTCCAACTATCAGCTGCGAGTCACTGCAAACCTCTCCGAAGACACCCCCAGCCTAGCTGCCAGACCTAGGCCTGTGATTATTACTTCATACTCAGCATCGTTGTTAGTGGCGGGGAACTCGAAGCGCAATGATTATTCCAACTCCTCGGAGTCTGATCCAATCATTATGATTCCTACCCCTGATCCTTCCGTATTTAAAGAACCATCCACAAAAACCTTTCAATCTGTCTTTTACCCTTCTGGGGGTTCTGTTGGGGTGGTGAGCTCAATAATGAAGTCTGCCAAAGCCTGCGCTTTGATGGCGGTCCTTAGGTTGAATTCAATGTCAAATTCACTCATTTCAATTGCCCATTTCAGCAGTCTTCCGGATGTCTTTGGTGGATGTAGGATCTGTTTGATGGGTTAGTCGGTCATCACTTGTACCGTATGGGACTGAAAGTAAGGCCTCAATTTTCTGACCGCAACGATCAATGCGAGCACCAGTTGTTCGGCCAAACTGTACCCTGTCTCTGCGCCTTTGAGGACCTGACTAACATAGTAGACTGGTTTCTGTGCCTTTGGGAATTCCTTTACGATAACTGCACTGACTACCCGTGGCTACACTTCGAGGTAGAGACATAGTACGTCTCCAGGGCATGGGCTGGTCAATATGGGAGGCTGCTGTAGTGACCTCTTCAAGGATTCCAGCGACTCCTCACACTCTTGAGTCCACTCAAAATTTGTAGAGCCCCCAATGGCTTTAAAGAAATGGTAGCACTTATCCGCTGCTCGGCTCATAAGACGGTTAAAGGCTGCCACACACCCTGTTAGCCGCTGGACCTCCTTCCTACTAGTGGGGCTTCTCATTTCAAGTATTGTCCGTATCTTGTCGGGATTCGCCTCAATACCTCGCTGGGTGATCATAAAACCCAAGAACTTTCCATCGACTGTACCAAAAACACATTTCTCGGGGTTGAATTTCAGATTATTCTGTCGGGCTATGTCGAACACTTTCTGCAAACAAGCCACATGTTCGACGGCCTTAATACTTTTTACCACCATATCATTGACGTAGGCTTCTATGACATTTCCAATCAAATCCTGGAAGACCCTATTCACCATCCTTTGGTAAGTCGCCCCTACATTCTTCAGGCCGAAAGGCATGGCAGTGTAACAGTAGGTTCCAGAATCTGTGATGAATGACGTATTCTCCTGGTCGCATTCAGCCATAGAGATTTGATGATACCCCGAGAAAGTGTTTAGGAAGCTGAGCCTCTCGTGACCCGATGTGGCGTCGACGATGTGGTCTATCCGTGGGAGCGGGTATGAGTCTTTAGGGCATGCCTTATTCAATCCGGTATAATCTACGCACATGCGCCACTTCCCATTTGACTTTTTTCTAGCACAATGTTGGCTAACCAATCGGGGTACCATACCTCTCGGATGAAACCCGCTTGCAGTAGCTTTTCCACTTTCGCCCTTGCTATTTCTTGCCTTTCGGGGGCGAGGTTCCTTTTCTTCTGCTTCACTGGTTTAGCTTCGGGTACGACTCCGAGGCGATGCTGAGCAAGTGTTGGGCTGACCCCGGTGATATCACTTGGGCTCCATACAGAGACGTCTAGGTTGTTTGTCAAGCACCTCACCAGCTTCCCTTTTTCGTCAGAGTCCAACTTGTCCCGATGCTGACCTCCCGGCGCTTCATTATGGAAATCTTTTCGATCATGTTAAGTGGCTCAATCCGCCCTCTTGGAGGTTCGACTTCTAACATCATGACCGGTGGGGCTTTTCTAACTGATATACTGTCAACATAACATTTCCTAGATGCTTGCTGATCTCCCGCACACACCCGACTCCCCTGCTGGTTGGGAATTCAGGACCTGGTGATAGGTCGAGAGGATGGCCCCAGCCGCATTGAGTAACGGCCGACTGTAAATTGCATTATAGGTCATGGGGGTCTTAACGACTAAAAAGCTAGCCACAATTACCACAGTGGTCAGATATGTGCCTAGCGTGATCGGGAGCTCCACAGCACCTTCTGAAATCACCGTGGCTCCTCCAAAGCCTTATAAGGGGGTGTTCACGATTTTTAACTTGTCAGGTGGGACCTTCAGGCCTAAAAAAGTGTCCGAGGTGAGTACATTTGCGGTACTTTCCCCATCCACTAATACTCTTTTGACCTCAAAATCAGCTATGTCGCCTACTATTACTAGCGCATCATCATGGGGGTGCGCCACACCTACTAAGTCTTCCTCACCAAAAGTGATGCTTTGGCTGAACCTTGCCTTCTTTTGGATGAAGTAGATCCCAAGAGAGCGTGCGTAGCTTTTTCTTGCCAAGTTTGAATCTCCCCCTCCTGCTAACCCTCATGTGATCATGTTTATCACTCCGGCCCTAGGTGGGGGACGATCCTCCATCTTTTGCTTCCTCCGGTTGTCCTTCACATACTTGCCTAGGAGACCCCGCCTTAGGAGGCGCTCGATCTCCTCCTTTAGTTGCAGGCACTCTTTAGTACCATGCCCATGATCCTTGTGGAAATGACACTATCTGCCCTGGTTTCTTTTGCCCGTTGGCGTTACCATGGGTTTCAGCCATTCTAGCTCTTTCATGTCTCGTATTTCCATCAATAGTTTGGCACGAGGGGTGTTCAAAGGGGTGAACACT
Organism: Olea europaea var. sylvestris; assembly: GCF_002742605.1. Taxonomy (NCBI): domain Eukaryota; kingdom Viridiplantae; phylum Streptophyta; class Magnoliopsida; order Lamiales; family Oleaceae; genus Olea; species Olea europaea. The sequence continues at coordinate 74,523 of NW_019242345.1, read as the reverse complement.
CTGGACTCCTCTCGTTTATGCCTGGTTGGCCGGTCTTGGGTAGCCTCTTTCACCATTTGCTCACTCCTTGGCCTATTTTTGTTGCCAGGTCTTAGCTCGTCTCTCACCTTGTGCTTGTGACTTTCTACTTCCCATCTCTCTCTGAGGTTCTTTGTAACCTTCTCCGCCTCCTCAGCATCAACATACTTGTCCCCCTTTTTCAATAGGTCATGCATTGATTCTGGGTGGTTCTTAGAAAGTGACATCTTAAAAGCCCAGTTTCGAGTTCCATTCGTCAACGCAATCACCACCGCGACATCTGAAGGTCCTCTATTCCAAGGTTCGCACTGGCCAGATATTCCTGCAGAGACTCATCTTTCTCCTGTATCACCTGTATCAGTCCAATGGCTGTCCTCCTCTTTCTCTTGCTATGGAAAGTTTATCAAATGTTCGGATAGACCAGGAGACAAGTGTTGCCACCCAGTCTTTGGCTTCCCTTCTGAGAGTCGGGGAAAAAGACCGGCAAATTACCGTATCAGGTGCTGCATAGAGTCTCATCACATTAACGAAGGTCCGCAGGTGGTCAAGCGGATCTGTGACCCCATCGTAAGCCTCTATCATAAGCTGCTTGAAGCCTTTAGTTAAAGGGACCGCCATTATCTCGCGCACGAACAGGTCCTCTTCTAGGACCATCTGCTTGCGTTTGTCTTTTCTTTTAGATATCGCGTCATCAATTTTCTTCGTCATGATCTTCTCCATTCTCCGCTTGACCACCTGTAAGACTGTCATCCCTGGAGCCCCCGAGCCTGCGGTTACTAGTTAGATGGCAGGCAGTGTTTTATGTGCGCCTCCTGGGGTGGAGGTGGGGCCTCAATGCAGTGGGAGGATAGCCCTCTGCGTTTGATTTTGCAAGAGGGTCATCATGGCCACTAACTGGGTCTCTAGGGCGCTGAACTGGCTTTGCGTCACATACTGCAGCGGCGACGACGGATCGAGGCCTCTGGCAGCCGATTTTGAATCTGCCTCTGTCATTTCTACTCTTAGGCGTGTGTCACTTCTTGTTCGTCTTCTCGACATGACCTTTGTGTTCAGAGGAAGAAGTTCCCACAGACGGCGCCAATGAAGTGGTGGTGGAACAACACCCTTCTATCTGCCTGGTGGCGTTCAGCGTTCCAACTACTCCGTTAAGTGTGTATAACCTGAAAAACGAAGGCGGGGCTTCCTTCCCCATTTTACCTCCGGCGTGAGAATTAGTTTATAGACTTGAAAAAATGCAATTGGAATTCAGATGACTCAAAAGAGAGAAAGAGAGAGAGAGAGATCCCTTTACCTGTGTCACATCCGGGGATATTTATAGATATTGGGAGCTGGATAACCGTTGGGCAGTTGTGATGCCACGTGTCCCACGCTGACATTCCCACTACCCCCACGTTCTGAGTGGGGGACCTATAACTTCCCGCTTGGAAGTTGTGCACGTATTAATCGCCATGGAACCTAGTCAATTCACTAGAGGTTTTATGGCTAAGTGTTTGGTAAGGCAATGCCATGCCAGTTGAAGATTTCGCGTAGAGATAGAGCGACCTCTAGGGGTAGTGGTAGAGCGCCCCCTGGGGGTAGTGGTAGAGCGCCACTGGGGGGTCGACGGCCTCGTGTAGTGGTAGAGCGCCTCTCGGTGATAGTGGTAGAACGTCCCCTGGGGGCAGTGGTAGAGCGCCCCTAGGGGGTCGATGGTCATGCATGGTGGTAGAGCACCGCTTGGGGATAGTGGTAGAGCACCTCTTAAGGGTCGATGGCCTTGCATCGAAGTGCCGCGATCTATCTTTCTTGTCGTCGAGGGTGGCTTCTTCTATCAACATATATCACTCTACTTCCAATATACTTGGGGGCCTCTAAACAAATACATTTTTGAACCCACGTGTTTATAAAAAATTCATTATTAATTAGTATTTCAACAGTTGACAAAACAATTAGTCGTAGTAAAGTGAAAATATCAATTGAAAAAAGTGATGGAAAATGTTGTTCAATAAATCAATAAACACGTGTGTGGAAAGAATGGGAGATGGGGGCCAATACTTTGGCCTATGCGGTCGCATAGCTGATAAGTGTGTTTTTACACACTTATTTAATTCACAAACATGACTTAAATATGAACAAAGTAATTGAATTGTGACTTAATCTCGTTAAATTTATGCAATGTAGGTGTTTCTATGGAAAAGATGGAATTCAGAAGAAAAGAGCCGAAAAGGGACCAAAATGGAACAAAGCGATAGTTTGGAGACCAAACGTGCAAATATTGGAAAGTTGAGCTAAAGTGCAGAACAAGAATGAAAATATGCCAAGTATGAGATTGAGGACGATACAAGACAATTGGAGGAAGAAAGAAGTAATATTGGACTGAATTGAAGAAAAGTGAAAGATGAAGGACTAAATTACAATTAATCAAAAGATGAGTCGAGCAAGTGATCAAGGAATTGATTGACCTAAGCATCAATTAGGAGTCAATATTTGATAATGGAACAAAGGAAAGAAAGAAAGGAGATTAAGAAAAGAGAAAACGGAGTTCAGGGACCAAAACAGCAAGGTTGTAAAGTTACAACCATGCGGCCGCACATAAGGATGCAGGGATTTAATGAGGTAGATCATTTGAACCATGCAGGAGTTCAGGGACCAAAACAGCAAGGTTGTAAAGTTACAACCATGCGGCCGCACAGAACTATACCATGCGGCCGCACATAAGGATGCAGGGATTTAATGAGGTAGATCATTTGAACCATGCGGCCACATGGCTTCAAAAATCATAGAAAATTCTGAAGTTGCGTTTTTAATTGAAACTTTTTCTGGGCTCCGTGAGGACATGATATAAAAGCCAAAATTCATCAGAAATAGGGCAGAACATCCAGGGAGAAGAAAAATATAACTTTTGGAGGCAAGAAACACGATCTTGAAACCGATTCCACAAGAATTCAAGCGGGTTTTCAAGGTTTTATTCAAGATTTCAAGAAATTTTCATACGGGTGCTATTCTTTCTATTTATTAATTTCATTTCTTTTTCTGTAATTATGAATATTCTAGGCTAGGTTTTCAATTCACTAGGTGATCGATGAACCATTGTTTGCTATTTTAATAACATATTTTATGAATTTAATATAAAGACTTGTTTGGGTAATTTGATTGGTTTATATGCATTGATTTTCTTCCGCAATTAGTGGCCAATGATTGTGTGAGTGTTGATGACTTATTTCTTACATTCGAGAGAAGTGGAATAGGTTCGATAAGGTGTAAATCAACATAGGGTCCGATAGGGGATAGAGATATACCCCTATGCTTTATGCAATTCTTTAATTGTTCACAAAACCACATGCATTCTTGTATATTTGCATCATCCATAGAGATATAGGCTAGTGGTGGGTAAGAATAGGTCCTATATATATCGAAAGAATATATTGGATAGGATTAGGAACATTGAATTGGTAAATTTCCATCGGGTCATTGATTTTATGAAATTAGGGTTTTTATAACTTCAATTGGGGATTCGTGATCCTAGTGACTTTAGTTTTATTCATTTCCATAAATTAGTTTTTGAATTTGCATAATTTCATTTACTTGAGTGTTTGAGTCGTTTAATTAGAGAAATTTCAAAATTAGGGTTTTCAATAGAAATTAGGGTTTTTAATTGAAATTAGGATTTTTTGCATTTGGACCATATTTTTACTCAATTAGATTCGGTTAAGGCTAGATTATATAGAATTGAACTACTCAATCTCTGAGAGACGATATTCGGACTTTTAAAAATCCACTTTATTACTTATTACGATCCGTACACTTGCGGTAGTTTTAAATCGAAAGAATTATTTTGTGAACAATAGCCATTAACCGAAACATGGAGGCCGGGTTTTGTATAAACCATGTGGTCGCATAGGCCAACATAGCCATTAACCGAAACATGAAGGCCGGGTTTTGTATAAACCATGTGGTCGCATAGCCATTAACCGAAACATGGAGGCCGGGTTTTGTATAAACCATGCGATCGCATGGTAGTTTTTTAGTGCCTTTGGAGGCGGTTTTTTATTCAAATTTGGCAACCTTTCACTTATACTTTGGCACCACTTCGTATAGCAATGTTCAAGGTTATAAATAGGTGGTTAATGATCATTCTAATTTTAAGAAAAACACTTGATAATAGTTGTGATCATAATCTTCATTCCACAAAGAACAAAGTTTTCTTCTTCAATATTCAATTCTTCCCTATTGTGTTCTTCAAGTTCGGATAGAAAATCATTTGTGCTTTTGTGATTTTCTACAACAAGACTTGATCAATCTTTCAAACTGTTTGCCACGAGACTCTTTAAGCACCGGAATTGTTATCGAAAGGGGGCAAATATCGTTTGAGGACAACGATATAATGTCGTATTTGAACATTTCATATTCGGTTTGTTCTTCACGTTTATTTCATCTTCTTGATATCACTTCTATGTTGTTTCTTCTCCAATTCCAGTGACGATAATTTCCCAACAAAAAGCAATGGTATTATATAATTTATATGTTTTCATGCAATAATGGAGTACTATTTCCATCCAAATTGCATTGAAATTATAGTCGTAAATACCATTTTTAATTAACTGAGTAAGAGTTTTATTCAAATTTTATTTAGAGCTTGTTAGGGAGATAATTTTTTGAATGATTATTTTCATCTTCTTGATATCACTTCTATGTTGTTTCTTCTCCAATTCCAGTGACGATAATTTCCCAACAAAAAGCAATGGTATTATATATTTTATATGTTTTCATGCAATAATGGAGTACTATTTCCATCCAAATTGCATTGAAACTATAGTCGTAAATACCATTTTTAATTAACTGAGTAAGAGTTTTATTCAAATTTTATTTAGAGCTTGTTAGGGAGATAATTTTTTGAATGATTATTATTTTTTTTTTTAAATCCTTGATTAAAAAGTAATGAAAATTATGAATTGCGTAGAATACGTGTTTGAAAATGATTTTCGAAAGAATAATTTTCAAATCTTTGAAACAAACTCTTAGATTGACATTATTAATACAAATGTTCAATATTTTCTATCTGTCACATGATCTCATATAGTTAGATTTTATGCTGTAATCCCATCACATGGAAAACAATTATTCTATTTGTACAATCATAAAAAAAGGATCATAGTTACATAGCAATAGAAAAGCTTGTTTTCTGCTCTCTTCGCGCTGAGCAACAATGCAACTAAGAATGGAGATCTATTTTTGGAATTCATTGGGGCTTTGCCCCCACAGCTCCTGGAGACTAGATTGGAATTGGGTGTTCGTGTTAGTGAGGTGACATTGAAGGTGGTGGTGCAGCTAGCCGGTCGAGGAGGTGAGGATGGTAACGGCGAGTCAGTAGAAATGGCATAATGATCTTTTAAATAGAATTTTAATTTTCTAACTATCAAAATCAGGATCACATGCACAATTTTGGAAGTTTATGAACCCTGATATCCCATTTGATAGGTCGGAAACCTTTAAGGCCATTCTTGGCAAAGATGGGCGACCATGGATGGAATTATCCAAACTATTCATGCAAAAAACACTTGAGGATTACCATGCTGAAAGATGCTTGTTGTACATCACCATTGTAAATTATTTTACAAATTGATGAGTTACCGATAAATTAAATTAAAACTACCAAAATTTCTTTACCACTTAAATGGTAGTACTTATGTTACGTAGGTTAATGGCAAAAAGAAATTAGAGGAATTTTTATTAATATTTGATTGATGAGATTTTGACTCAGTCAAATCAAGCCACATCATCTGTTGATAAATAATTATAAATTGTAATACAAATGATACATACTACATCAAATAAGAAACTGAAACACAGCTTTATTGAAAATTTCAAATCAAACTTTCCTGTAAAGAATCTCAAAAGACACCATGTGTGATGTTATGCCACTAGAAAGTATAACTCGCTGATAAAAAAAAATCTATCTAAAGCCTCGATAACTACAGGCCCACAAAGTGATACAGGTAACCGATCACACATAAATAGTGAACTACATCGTAAATTCAAATGCAAGCAAGGAGACGGAAGAACTTTACAGCCGGATTGAAGGGTTGAAGACGAAACATAATAATGCATTATAAAAAGGCCTTCAATCAACAGGAGCATCCTCCTGACTGTTGTGACTGAGACGCATTTGTGTTGCTCGACTTGAGGTTGACATCAACCATGTCCTCTTGCTTTGCTGCGGATAGAGTCTCCATTCCTGGCAACGCTGCAGCAATCTTGCGAAATAACGCCTGAAATAATTGGCCTTAAAAGATGAGCATTGGAGCACTACAGTTAAAATAGTGCACCCACTTGATAATGACGGATTTATTTCATTTGTGATTTTCAACATGTTTGGTAAATCTTTAATTTATGTTTGAGTAATTTCACCCTCCCAAGCATGTTTAGCCAAGTCACATTTTCTTTTATATGTAAAAAGAGGAGTTTTTTATAACAGAAAAGTAGAAGTTACTTTCAAAATATCACACTCATTTTCTTCTACATATCAGAAAAAGTCCCATCACATTCACACAGTCCACCACTCAACCAGAACATTTGGAAGTAGACTTCATAACAACTGCTGCCACTTACCTTTATATTGAAGCCAGCCTTGGCACTCGTTTCAATAAACATGACATTTAGTTCACGAGCTTTGGCCTCTGCTTCCTCTATTGAGACTTGCCTAAATTGTCACCATGCACATTTAACAGATGAGAGTAGAATATAATGTCAAAGGAATTAAATACAAGAACATTAACCCAAAGAATATGTGTGTATAGTGATTTAAACTATTTGATTTCGCTTTCATCATTAAATTGATCAATGCTTAAAGATATAACTAGATGATGAGACTAAGCAGAAAGACATTTATTACCAATTCATTAATATCTCCTTCACCACACTCTTACTAAAGTTTTATTATATATTTCCTATTGTACAGTTTCACAAAGTTTATCATACTTTACTAAAATATTGGCAAATATCAAAACTATGAGACACAACATCAGAATTGTCTGCTCACAAGGTTCATTTCTCATGAGATTTGTGACTTTACATTACCGGTTGGGAATAGCTCAATAGTTCTTATTTGATAAATCTATAAAGGAACAAGATCTGAGTTAAACTTTATTCATACTATCTACCAATAAGTACTAGTGTCCAAAATTCTAAACACGGAAAAGGGAACAAGTTATGTCTAGCAAGACGGTTTTTAGTAGTCTTGAGTATTTTTCAACAACAAATTATATGCTCCTTCATGGACAGTGTAAAGAAAACGCCATAATAGATAAATTCTGCAAAGACTGAAATACACACTAATGAAGATTTGTGTGGTGTCAAAAATGTACAAAGTACGAGTAAAGAGAAAAAAATAATAATATCTAAAGAAACCAGATAAGGTAAGTTGCTCTGATCTTTCTGCGATTCATCTGCAAAGATGGTTAAGAATCGTTATCAGACCAAGTAATAAGCATTGAAAACACATAATGCAACCACTTCCACATAATTACATAGTCATAGCTTTCGGAAGTTTCTTAACCATAATACTCTTACTTCAGTGTTTAACTGTTGCTCTTCAGATGCTACACATGCACTAATTCCCCCCTCGAAACAGTTTTCCATAACAGAAACTTTCTTTTACAAATGACAACTCTAGAACAAATATCAGGGTTGAAGCCGAATCTTACTTGTGTCTATGCTACTTCAAGATGGGAAACAAAAATCGCTATACACAATTAAGCCTCCCTTTGGGAAGAATTTATAAACGGTTTAACTTATAAGAGGATAAAAATGAGTGGTGGATAAGGGAATAATACCCGTAGATCCTTTGAAATGTGTAGTTGAAAATGAAGTTCAATCAATTTATAAATGATTTATAAATTTGCCAAAAGGAGACCAAATAAAGAGACAACCCATGACAAACCGAATAATCTCTATTTCGAGACCTATCCCAGGATCCACACGACTTCCATCGCATCATTCTTTTCTCCAACCTAGACATTGTTTTCCCATCTGAGGTGTCACACAATTATTTTTGAGCGTTCACATCCTAAACCAGTTTATCCTGTTAATAGCCAAAAGGCTTGTTGGCACGTATATCAATTAAAAAAATCTTCTATTGGTTCAAGAAAAATTTCCGATAGTTTTCTACATACTTAAGGCTGTTGTATTTCATGCCACTGTTTGTTTCCATGTTGAAGGCTGAACTACTAAGTCAGATTAATCCACCTCACTTATTCTAGAAGGATCCAGAAGCAGAATATCCTGCAAGTGGGTGGGGGAGAGAAAACTGAATTCTGTTAGCAGAGATCTATAAATAAAGGTAGAAGCTAGTAATAGAGGGGAGGATATTGAGTGAGTAGAAGAGAGAACTTTAGAAAAGTTTTAACCCTGTCGAATGTCTATTGTTTCTCTTCCGTTTCTGTAATTTTTCTTCAATCAATAATAGCAATATATTTTCTGTACGCAAACTGCAATTGGAACCTTATCATCATAAACTAATCCATACAGTTGTATGCTCTAAGCATCAATAACTCGATTTTGATTAAAAATTCAGCATCATTGCTTCAAAAAAAGGTACACAATCTTTAAACAAATTAATGCATTTGATAAAGGTTAACGAAGAAAAGACAATCAAAATGTTAGGCAATTCAAATAAAGGACACAATTTTGCGTATTTCTAAATGAGCAAGCACTGCATTTAAAACAAACTTAAGGTTTAATAAATAGAATAATATCACAAATATCTCCTACAGTATTACTCTAAAAAGCCTGCAACTCTACACAGTTAGTAATTTGTATAACCTCAATAATGTTATTTTCTTGTTTCTTATAGCATATGCATCAGCTCCACGAACCAATGTCCCTCAAACAAAATTAATAAAGCCCCGTGTTTGGTCTAGATTAAAATTAGATTAAAATACCAAGGCAAAGTCAACAATTAATTTTAATCACACATTTCATAGAACGCGCAACTTTTCAAACATACATTTCGTCAACTTTGAGCAAAATCTACATAAAATCTAATATTAATCTACACCACCAAACAGGGGCAAAATAACAAAAATCTCATTGAAAAGTAACATTTTATATGAATAACGAAAATAAGGGAAAAAGGTCAACAATATCCCTACCTCTTATCCACTAGGTCAGTTTTATTGCCAACGACCACAATGATGACATCACTGCCTCTCTCAGTGCGAACCTCCTCAATCCACTTTGAAGTGTTGAGGAAAGATTGCCTGTCTAAAGGCATCAAAATAATAGGTAAAATTATCGTCAATGCACATTTATAGAGCAAATATACAAAACTCATGTCAATTATCAGATATGAGACAGGATTGGGAAATTCTTTCCATTTATGAAGAGAATTGAAACTCGAAGCTCATCGCAGGACTACAAGAACACCTTTTCAGGTGGTTATAGGTAGACCCTTTTACAAGTAGTCTTTCTTTTTCTTTTTCTTTTTCTTTTTTTCTTTCCTTTTTCTTTTTTTTTTTTCTTTTTTTTTAAATGATATAGGAGATACACGGGTACAAAGTGAAGGAGAACCAACACAAGGCAGAATTTAAGTTAACAATTCAAAAAAAAAACTTCAGCAACTATACTTTTTGTTCTAGTTATGCACGTATCAAATTGTTTTTCAGTTTCTGTGAGTGGTGTAAACATATAAATTTACATTATGCAGAGAGATTCATACTTGCAACATCATATACAATGACTGCAACAGAAGAGTCCCTTATATAGCTTGGAATTAGACTCCTAAATCTTTCTTGTCCAGCAGTATCCCTGCACATATAAGAAAAAAAATAAGGTTCCCAAAAGTATGTAAATCTGCAAGAAATCCAAAGTACATAATCCAAATTTGGCGATATGCAAGAGTGAGTGCATGCATGCATGCCAAAATGTGGGCAACTATGCTTAGGGGCCTGCAGATAAGAGAACATGAAGTCAAGTCAACTAGCTTTCTAACACCTCTTTAGCAATACAATCCCACAATAGAATAAGAAAAAGCTTTCCACGTCGGGCTTGATGTTGTTACTTTGACAGACAAGAGCAGCTGGAATGCTCACTATCTCGACATTTACGTGAAGTGGTCTTGGGAGTGAACTGATTTTTCCAGTAATTTAAATTTCATGGACCAATTTCCATGCCACTAAATACAGCCTTGAGAATGCCCCAGTAGCAACATGGGGTGAAAAACATCAGAACGCGAAAATCCCATGCCTTCTCATAAATGTAATCAGGATATCATATCAAAAAGTACATAGAACGAGAGTATGCACAAATAAATCAGCAGCTACATAGCAGCATCTTCAATCACTTTGGCCATTAAATCAACCAAACTATCACTGCTATTTATTGGCCAATGATAATGATACTCAGCAGGAGAATGTTCTGCAATATACTATAATTTTAACGCTCAATTCATATTCAGATTAATGTTGATACTGTAATGATAATGAGAGGTAATATGCACACACTATGAGGCAACAATCTGAAGTTCTGAACCAAGCACAAATCAGTTACATAAATATTAAAATTATAGATGACATTCTTACCAAAGCTGCAATCTTACTGTTCGGTCTTCAAGGTACATGGTCTTTGAGAGGAAGTCAATGCCAATAGTAGCCTGAAAAGCAATTAAAGGAATCAAATTATATAATAAGAATATGTCTCCTATTGAAGGACAGACATTGTTTAGACATGAAAAGGTCCACTTTTCAAACACAAGCATGCCATGAGTATCATAAGATTTTTCCTTTCTTTATCCAATGTCAAAAAGAAAAACTAAATGGACTTAATTCAGTCCCCATTTGGTTTTGACAAAAATCAGAGTTTTAATAGATTTTGATAAAAGTTGATAAAATTGTAGGTCCCAAGAAATGTGTGATTGAAAATGAATCTGAGAAAAATGAGTTCTAAAAAATTGATTCCAGACAGAGGCTTAATCAGGTATGTGTGAAATCTAGAGAGTGCTCATATTTAACAAGAAGTTCCATAAGGGTATTTCGATCGTATCATAATAACTTTAGTTTATTTCAGATCGTGTCCCTTATCTGTGTTCCATTTTTCTTCAAGTACTATACAAATTACTAGTTAATATTTTGCATAAAAATCAACTAAATAAAGCCGGCTATCAATATCTCTAAACTGATCAAGACTAGATAAAAATCCTAGTCACAAAAGAAGATCTTAAGTGATAAATGACAAATCATGCATTATCGCGGCATCAGATGACTCGGATGAGATCATTGATCAAAACAAAAACTCATTAACGTAAGATCACTAACTACGTTAATTGAGTGTTGCCCAAAACTAGCTAGTAATCTAAACAAAATCACTATTAATTAAGAAAGAAAACTAAAAAGTCAGAATATTTGAAAAATTAGAAACTTTAGCAGTTAGATCCGTACTCTTGAAGCAAATTAATACTTGAAAATAAAATCAAAATTTAATGATGATTAATTAATCTTTACCTGATAAGTGTTATCGAATTTATCGTACATGAATCTTGTGATAATACTAGTTTTTCCGACCGATTGATCTCCTAAGAACACTAATTTATACTTCGCGAGAGCTGAAACCGGAGCCATCAATCAAATACGGAAATATCAAATCAATTGAATTGGGATCTTCTCTAAATGGAGTGGATCGGGTTTTCCTATGGAGGTTTAAGGTCTTGGAGGAAATATATATCTGTGGTATCCGCCGGAAAAATCGATATTAGCTTCGCAAGTTTTGTCTCTGTGCGTGCGTGTTTCCTCCAAATGGGAGGGGTTTTTGTTTGATTTGAATAATGCTTGTTTTATTTTTTTCTCTTTTTCAAAATTGCATTGTGAAAAGTTAAAACAATGACTTGGACCGCGTTTGGAAGTAATTATCGGAAAGTAAGTAAACACTTGCTTTTGAAAAGAAGTTATTTCTGCTAAGCAACAGTAACATTCAAGGTTTTAAAATGCGTAATACGTGATAATACATTTCGATCGAGCATCAATCATTATTAAGCAAGTAGGTAATTAAACTTTTTTTTTCACTTTTAAATATTATAAAACTAATAAATTAATTAATTAATGCATTATTTGAAATTTATATATGTGTGTGTAAATTTTTACGATTAGATTAGACGCAAACCCTGACTTAAAAAATTATATCTTGTCTGGCTCTTTATGGATTTTAATTTAATCTTCTCTTCTTTATCCAAGTTATCTTCCGTATCATTCGATTTTAAAATCGTTTTCATCAGACTTCCTTATATCAACTTGATAAATCAAATTAACTTTTGTTAGATGATAAGATATCATTATCAACATTCTCCTCATCATCATAACAATTAAAAATCCAAGATTGTGTACTACTAGCATCACTTGCTAGTAAATTGATTGTGCAATACTTATAGTTTTGTAAGCACTGAAATTGGCAATTTTGTAGCATCTTTTTATGGAGTTTGCGACGTTTATGACTTTCAGTCTGTGACCTTCCCCACCTCTAACTACCATGGTTAAAATCCAACAGCGTCGTAACAATCAAGCAACATCGCCGCAATCAGAATTCATTTCCAATTAGGGTTGGGCAAATCTCTCGAATCAAACCCGAAGCAAACTGAACCGAACCCGACGATTCTTGTCAAATTAAATACCCGAACGGGTATCTGAATTGGAAATCGACGGGTACGATTCGATTCTTGGTTCTAGACCAAGAACTGAAGAACCGAATATTTCTAATTTCCAATTAGGGTTGGGCAAATCTCTCGAATCAAACCCGAAGCAAACTGAACCGAACCCGACGATTCTTGTCAAATTAAATACCCGAACGGGTATCTGAATTGGAAACCGACGGGTACGATTCGGTTCTTGGTTCTAGACCAAGAACTGAAGAACCGAATATTTCTAATTTTTTTTTATATCGAGTAAATCAAATTATTTTAATTTTAATTTTTTCTAAACAAATTAACAAATTAACAATTTCTAAATCCAAATTTTTTGCCCAATAATTTGTTTCATTTATAATTTTTTAATTTTTGGCCCCATTACCCATTTTATTGTTTCATTTCTTAGCCAACAATATTCAATCCACTAAATAACTCTAAACACCTACACTAAAGTGCATAACGTTGTCTCGACTCTCGCACTCACTCTCGCAGCCTCGCTGACATTTCAAAACATATGCAATCGCCGGCTGATGCTGTGACTTCCGATCGAAGTTTCGGCCTCCGCCAACCGAAGCTTTGACCGTAGCGATCATTTGAACAAGGTAATCTACTAGTCTATGGTTAATTTTTTCTAAACAAATTAACAAATTAACAATTTCTAAATCCAAATTTTTTGCCCAATAATTTGTTTCATTTATAATTTTTTTAATTTTTGGCCCCATTACCCATTTTATTGTTTCATTTCTTAGCCAACAATATTCAATCCACTAAATAACTCTAAACACTTACACTAAAGTGCATAACGTTGTCTCGACTCTCGCACTCACTCTCGCAGCCTCGCTGACATTTCAAAACATATGCAATCGTCGGCTGATGCTGTGACTTCCGATCGAAGTTTCGGCCTCCGCTAACCGAAACTTTGACCGTAGCGATCATTTGAACAAGGTAATCTACTAGTCTATGGTATTCCAAAACCATTAAATGTATTATTAGTTGTATTTATATAATGTTATTATAAATGTTAAAAAATTTAATTATAGTACAGAACCGAACCTAACCGAACGGAGCGGAACTGAACCAACCCGCGCCCACCCCTACTTCCAATGTATTGGGACCAAATTCTTTTTCACACACAACTAATTTATAGGAATAAGATGACATAGTTACCAAATGTAGAAACAACAAAAAAACTCAAAAGAAGAAAAATAGTTCTTTAACCATATTCTCGGTCAAATCTATTATCTAAAATAAAATCGATAATAATAAATTATGGATCTCAATCTATTATCTACAAATAACAAAAAACCCAAAAATGGTACAAAAAATGAGTAGAAATTAAATTTTAATTATTCAATCCACATATATTTTATCGCATCTCTATCAAATCTCTGGTTGGACTTAGGCCCCGTTTGAGAGCGATTTTGAGAATTGAATTTTTGACCATTAAGAGAAAAGTGGAGCCCATTTGTGAAAGAAGAAGTCAAACTTCATGGTTGGAGGAGTGAAATAACAGTCAAAGAATTAATTTTTGGAGTGAAAAATTACTCTCAAACACCCTCTTTAATTGATAAATAATAACGCCGAGACTGATTGCAATCGAAACCAAATTTGAATTTCTAGTCACTAACTTGATTGTCACCAAAAAAATTTGTTGCTTCATATACGAGTCTGAGGGAAATTAATAAATTCATTTCCGTTATATCTATATCTATATCGTTTAGAAACCTGAAAGTAATGAAAATTCAATGGATGTCCATTTTCCATCTCCGTTTGGGGTTTGATTGAAGTGTGACTTTCAGCTGAAAACTTGCACCACTGACGCGAACTCTCTACTCGAAAAAGAAAGAATTATTGGAATTCAGAAATCCGTTCTAGCATAATTCTGGGACCCTTTTTTCTACTGCCAGCAAGCTTTTATACTGTCCAAGAATGGCGGTGATAACAAGTATAAGTTTACTAGCATCTATTAGGTCGGAAGCAGCAAATAATGGTATACCCTCTCCACAGAATCAAAACCCACCAAGTGCAATGCCACTTCTCTCACTCTCTAAGCCTTCTTGGGTCGTCAGAACAGAGGCAAGTTGTTTAGTAAACCCTTTAATTAATTTATCACAAATTTCATGTTTTTTCCATCCGTTTTAGGGTTAGATTTATTTTGTTTTGGGTTAGTGTTAATTCTCTTTGAACTTAAAATCAAATGGCTTTGGATTGAGTTGGAACACGCAATTGAGATTTGGGACCTAGAAAATCGGAATCAGAAATGATTTCTTTTGAATTTGAATTGTTTTGATCATGAATCGGAATACTACTGAATAAGTTCATGCTGCAAAAATAGCAGCTATTGACAATATGGAGCCTTTTTATATTCTTCGTGTGAGCACTCCTTCCATGTAAAGACAGAAGTATGAGAGATAAGCGAAATGAATTACCTTGCATTAGGTGGAGTTAGGAGCACCCGTGGAACTTGTAAATCACTTTGGGGACCTTAGATAAGTATGGCCAGACATGCTTTGTGTTTCTTACCATTTTCAAACACAAGAAGTATACAAGTAAGACAAGAAGTAGAAGGCTATATTGCTCATATCTATTTTTTGTGTTTGTACTTGGCATAGGTTTTTCAAAATCACTTGAATTTTTGATTTAGCATTTGTGAATCTTTCTGGAATTTGGTCCGCGTATAATTTTTATGATGCAGTTTGCAAGTTTTTCCTGATGTGTATGCTAGTTGTGAATTCATTTTTCTCTTTTCAATGTCAGCCAAAGAGGCATCATATCACTGAATCCCTTTTTGAAAGCTGATTCTGAAAGTCAACGCTGCTAAAGAAGAATATGTATTTTCCACACTTTGTCGACCACAAAAGGCTTAACACAATGCCAACTAGAGTTAAGTAGCATGGTATCTTCTTTGACCTAGTGATTGCATAAAGGACCTGAGTTGTTTGTGTTACTTTGGTAATGGGTTGAGCATGTCTGATTTAGATTCATGGTGCTGGAGAAGATGGAGAATTTTCTTTTCTAGTACCTTGACCAGTCATCACCTTGTCTACAAGTTAATGTTTAAGTTGGATTGTTATCTTTTCGTTCAATTTGGCCAAACTATGTCAAAATAAAATTGAATTTAAACACCAGAATGGGATTCTATTCCCCTATAGACATTGAAAATATATATAATATTGTTCTTCTAACATTAATCCATCTTTGACCAAAGTCGATATCTTTTTATTTAATTTTATAAGAATGCATTAGACGTAGTTGCCACTACATTCTACTGACAATCTATTTTGCAACACCAGAATGGGATTCTATTCCCCTATAGACATTGAAAATATATATAATATTGTTCTTCTAACATTAATCCATCTTTGACCAAAGTCGATATCTTTTTATTTAATTTTATAAGAATGCATTAGACGTAGTTGCCACTACATTCTACTGACAATCTATTTTGATATAGTCAAATGTTTGGAAAGAAAAAAGCAAACGGCCAGATCCGCCTTGTGTTGTTTGCAGAGGAAGTGGGAGAGTTGATTGTCATGATTGCCGTGGAAGAGGTTGGTTTTTTACATCTCTTTTTCTCCCTCTTTGCTACTTTCCTCTGTGCATTCTCTATTTGCCTCTGTTCCTTTCAACTTCTCTTTGTAAACAAGGAGTCCTTTGGAGCTGCTTTGGGTAACTCTTGGAGGGGTAAATTGGCCATTTATTTCATAATTGTTAGTTTTAAGTTAGAAAATTGTACATTTTTTTATTAGCCTGTGAGCCAAAGGTAGTTATTAGGTGGTTCAGAACAAATAGACCTAAATAAATGTACAATTTAGAGGCTTAGTACTCTTGTTGAGCACTTGAATAGATGTTAATGCATTTTTAAGAATCCCTAATCCACCACGTCCCCCTCCCCTTGGGCTCAGGAGACTTAGTAGTGGATTTTAAACATGAATAATACATGTTTACTACTAAAAGCACTTTTCACATTCTCAATGTAAATGCAATAATTGTTTAAAAAATAAATAAACGGATTATATATATCTATTTGAGCCCCCTTTTTTGGCTAAGAATGCAATTTGGAATAGTTGATTGATGGAGAATGTGTGGTTAAAAAATAAGGAAACGTTTTGAATTTGCGTGTAATATTATTTTAAAGAATGTATAGTTGAAAAGAAGAGAGAGAAAAATGTATTTTGTAAATAATGTTGATCAAATAAGGGTAATAATATTAAAAATGTTTTAACTATTGCGGTATGATCCTAGTGCTTTAGGCACATATCCCAAAAATTTTTGTTGATTTTGTCGACTAATCTAGGTTCTAGTTTTAATATTGCAGGGAGAACAAATCACATTCATTTAACAATGCTTCCGAAAGGAGAGTGGCCGAAATGGTAAGATCAAAAAAACTTGGATTGGATTGATCCACAATTGATTTAATCATGGGTTCATAATGCTGGACCTTTTGATGCCTCACCATTTGCTCCTAACCAACGATCCAGGTGCAGAAGCTGTGGTGGAAGTGGTCTTGGCTACTGTCCTCGTTGTCTTGGAACTGGCGAATACAGGTACATAATGGGATTCCAGTTCATGGAGAGGGACACAGATTACGTGCAAAATAATCAAATACATGAAGTTCGCAATACGGGGGGACAGCATTCCTCCGCAGAGGTTCTACTAAATGACGATGAATCAGCTGTGAAAGGTGAATCTTAATGCCATGTTTGGTAGGGAGAATATTTAGTATTGGATTCATCATGTTGTCCAGTCTTGCCTAGTATGGCATACCAAACATACACAAAGGAATGGTGTGAGCAGCTCTCAGATCTTTGGGCCTCCATTTTATACAATTCGGAACAAATGCTACTCATTGTATATCAGAAAAGAAAATTACAAATTATATTGACATTTTTGTAGAATAATTGCATCTCTTTCAAGTTGTGTGTCATTAAGGCTCTCTTTCTGCTATCAGAAGTTTAGTTGTTTTAATGGGAACATATTCTTTCAGAGTCAATGTTTGAGTTCTCATATGACAAATCAATGTACCATGTTTGCAAACTGCAATCCTGGTTCATTGCAAGGCAGCATTTCTGCTATTGAATCTTCGTGGAATCTAACAAAATATATTTGTGCGCAGCATAAAAGAGGCGATTTTAACTTCCATATTGATACTGCATCACTGCATCAGATGATCGTTATCCATGTCTAACGGTCCGTGAAAAAATTGATTCTAGCTGAAACAAAAACTTTAGTTCAGTACTAAACCAAACTTGTATATATAACTTTGACCTTACACATGATTGATTCATGATATTAAATTGAATCTGAAATCTATGGACTACATGAACCATACATGTATATAAAGAATTCAAGATGGCATCGAACATTTCGATGCTCATAAACAATAGCCTTCAGAAGATTGTTCATACTTTATACAACGATCTTGTCACACGTTTGAACAGCAGGACCAAAAAAAATAAATGAAAATAAAAAAGATATATTTATTTCATGAACGAAAATTGAACGTTAAAAAGACCGCCTTTCAGGGGAGCAAAATGATAGTGAAAGACGCAGCATTGAAAAATCATCAATCAATGCCCAAGCTCGAATAGGGTTCAAATCCACCCTGAAAATGGCAAGAAAGTGAAGTCAGATGCAATTCCTCTTCAATAATGAAAATGCAATGAACAGTCAAAAACTCCAATCTAGTGTGGTAGGCATCATTATATTTTATAGGGAAGACGTGAGGATTATCGTGCTAGCAGAAAATCATAATCACAAATCTGTTCTTTTCTTTCGTGTGCATTTTCTTATCCAATTTGTTGTAGAAATGAATTAGTTATTCAAGTTTTCCATGGAGGACATCCCTTAAAATTATATGAGCATCTTCTTGTCAAAAAATGGCAAGAATAGAACATAAAATGCAAATACAATTAGTGTCTATTTTTCTTCATCTTTTATTCATTTGTTGTGTCTTAAATTCTCATCTTTCTTCAGGAGAGGGTTGTGTAAAAGGGCTGGGGACATTTAAGTGAAAGCTACTCACAGCGCGATCATCGTGCACACGCCATATAGTCTCGCCCAAGAGGTTTGCCACGGATAATATTGTGAGCTGGGGAAAATAGTTCTTCTCTGCTACTGGAATGGTGTTTGTTATGATAACCTCTTGGAATAGTCCACTTGATAACCGCTCAATTGCAGGAGGACTGCAAAAAGTTTAACATGGATATTGAGTATAAAAAATAATGAAAAGTATTATACCTGATTCAGTACGAGCAAAGTCCAATATCAAGCTAGGCCTAATTTGTTAAGTACTGCAATATATTATGGACATGGAACTCTTGCTCCAAAAGAATAAAATGCGACAACTTCATTGGTCAAAGTAAAAAATATATGATCTTGCCCTGAACCCGACCAATATAATGATCAAGCACCTCAATGATCTAAACTCGATACTCATTTTTTCATTAAATATAGAGATCATGTGACTCTATATGCTATTATGTTTATGAGTTCCAAAAAAAGAAAAAAAAACCCACACTTCCAGTCAACCATATCTTACACTCAAAGCTTCAGCTAATATACCTCAGAAAAGCAAGATTTGATGATGCACGAACAATAATTGATTTACTACCTGAAAACAGCATGAGTGCTGCAAGCATACACTTCCCTAGCTCCTTCTTGATGCAGCAGAGCTGCTCCTTTGGCAATGGTTCCTATAAACAATCTGCTGGTAAGTACGGTTCCCAACACCAGATAAAATAATTAGGACATAATTTCTTGCAAAAGCTATATGCAGCAATCCTCCAAGTGGAGACAAAAATTGGAAATTGAGAGCATGTTAGAGAAGTGTTAATAAATGACTTAAATTATAAATATAGAAACGATGGGTATAATAGGTAGTTAGTACTTGTGGGTCCCTCAAAACGTGGATACAAAGTGGTTTGCATTTATAAACAGTTTATAAACATAAGCCAAACATAGGCTGAGCAATTGATTTACATATCTTTCGACAAAGGAAACCGAAAAGAACTTGTAGCTGGAAGAGTTGGTATATTACTGATTAGGAGAGAGTTGTGAACCAATCAGTCAAAATTGAAAGTAGCTCGGTATGTAGATATATTCAATATTCTACCGGTGGAGGAGAACAAAGATCAAATTGCCCAGGCTGCAGCTGTTTGAGAAAGAATAAGTGGAACTTGAAGAAAAAACTTACCAGCTGTATCAATCATGTCATCCACCATCACCGCCACTTTTCCCCTCACGTCACCAATCAAATTCATCACCTGCATTATCCAAATATGTATCTTAACCTGTTAGTGGTCTTAGGCATCAAAATACGGCATACCAGATAAATGTAGGACTAACACCTAGAAACACCATAGCCATATTAAACAAAGAGATACATTTCAATTTGATTGTCTTCACCTCGGCAACATTATGTGCATGACGCCTTTTATCAACAATCGCAAGAGGTGCATCAGACAACTTTTTGGCAAAAGCTCTTGCTCTAGCAACCCCACCAACGTCAGGCGAGACCACGACCAGATCATCAGAACATATTGTCTTGCTGGCAAGGTAATCAAGTATGACAGGCTACTTGCAAACATTCCAAAGAAAAAACAAATAAACGATATAATTTCAAACTAAGTTAAAAGAACATCAGTGCAATATTTTAAAGTAAGATCGTGGGGAAAAAAAGCAATGTATAGATAATTCAGTCAGCCTCGTTCGCCAATCTTCAATTCAACAGCAACTAAATTTTCTTGTGACATATTGCCAAGAATCACAAAAATGATGCCAGTGTTAGCCTCTGTTTATAAACAAACATCACAAAGCTTTTTACCTGACCATGTACATGATCCACTGGAATGTCAAAATAGCCCATGGACTGACCAGAATGAAGGTCACAGGCAAGCACCCGGTCTGCACCAGCTTCAGTAATCAGATTAGCTACAAGTTTGGCTGCTATTGACTCACGCCCTTGTGTCTGTAATAGAAATGAATGTTCATAATGACAACAAATAGGTAATTGAAGTACTAAACCAAAGATAACTCAGAACACTCGAAACCCAAATTCATCACTCAGAGGCCAATTGTCAATAAATAAAGGTGAAACCTAAAATACTTTCACAATATTTATATCATTTGGCATCTAATTGATTTTAATTCAAGGATTTTTTTTTTTTTTTTTTTTTTCCTTCTGAAATATTTTAAATTTGAAAACACTCAAGAATACAAAGTAAAAATGGGAACCTGAAGCATGTAGATATTTTTCAATACTTAGATGGCTACATTTTATGAGTAACATTTAGTAAGAATTCTTCAATTTTGATGAAAAGACTCAATGTGAGTGAACAAAATACGAGCTTCAAAATAGAAACCCATAAGCAGCAACATAATGTTTCATTTAGCAGGGAAAGACAGAGGGTCAAGGTCAAGCAGATTGATATGTTACCTATTTGAAAGGGCTCATTCTGTAATTTCGAGACTATCGCCTCAACAAACTATTTCAAATCAATATTTCAATGCGACAAACCAATCCTTGGGTGTACTTAAATCAAGTCAATGATGAGATAACATACCTTTCGATCAGCTCTAGCATATCCAAAATAAGGAATAACAGCAGTAATATTTTTGGCCGATGCTCTTCGACAAGCATCAATCATTATCAAGAGCTCCATAAGATTTTCATTTGCTGGAGGACAAGTGGGCTGCACAAGATATACATCACACCCTCTAACACTCTCTTGTAGTTGAACATAAATCTCTCCATCAGCAAATCTTTTTATCTTAATTTTTCCAAGCTCCAGACCCATATAACATGCAATTTCCTGTAAAAGACACATTTCCATACCAAACAGTCTAATTGTTTATGTACCTTGCAAACTTTAAACAAATATTGTGCAGAAAAGAAGAAGAACTCGCACATCAAAAACTGCATGGAGGAAAGCAAGTGGGATATAATACTACAACACTTTTCCACGTCAACTAATAAAATTATGATAATAATACAAATATTATTCCCTTCAGCAGAATTACAAATATCTGCTAAACATTGGGAAAGAAAAATGACATCCAGAAGTCATATTAACTAGTGCAATGTTATGGTACTAAAATAAAAAACACTTAGAATCAATTTGCATTTGATATGATCATGATTATTTATAGATTCAATAGTGAACATAATACAACCATTTTTTGTAATTTTCTGTAGTATTAAATAATAACCAAAATCATCACATTGCCCAAAGACTTTAATCTATATTTTGGAAGTGATTTACCTCGGCGAATGTAATCCAATCCAAACCAAACAAGGTTTCAATGCTTATAAATAAGTCAAAATTTCTTCTCCTTTTTCACAAATAACAAATATTATTCATCGCAATTGAATTCTTAATGTATTTTTTAGCACATTATAACTCCATGGCTTATTACCACATATCTATCACCTCTTTGTTTGGAAATGCTTAAAACGATCATGAACCACACGGAAAAATTTTAATCCACAAGCATGCGTGAAAAAAGTTGAACGAAAATTTAGCAGGAAAAAACCTGCGACAGAGAAGGGTTAGCAGTGCCCGAGAAAATCCGAAGACGGGTGTCATTTTTCTGAAATGGAATTCTTTCATACAATTGATTGTGAGTGTTGGAGAAGCCCGGCAACGACGTTACTTGTCCGTAATCGTTGCTAATGTTACTGGGCAAGCTTCCTGGTTTTCCATGTTCCTTATACTTCAGTGGCTCCGCTACACTGTTACACCTCTGCAAAGCAAACAAAATAAACCCAAAAATCAAAATGGGTACACACGAGAGTCTGTGTGGAATTAAGAGAGTCTTACTATTAATGTGGACGCATTATGATTGGAATGGGGGTTTCTGCAGGGGATGACAAGACTACCGAAGAAGGCCTGAGAGGCCATTTTTACTGTAATTGGGGGAATCGGTTCAGCTTCCTCAGGGTTAGTTTTTTAGTAGTCGAACTCTGATAGGGTTTAGGGGTAAGGGTTTTAGCAATTTTGCCAACGGGATTAAAACTAATTTTTAGTAGATTTTGACAAAAATTAATAAATCTTATGGCACTCATTAAATATGTGAATAAAATTAATTATTAATTTGACTGAGACTAAAATTTAAATTTAAACTTTTATCAAACAAGGACTTTAAAAATATTGGCACATTAGGCAGGAAACCATTGAATGTCTTTGCATAATCTTAGGGTATTTGGTGTTGATTATGAGAATTGATTTTTTGACTGTTAGCTTGAAATAAGGGTGGAAAAAATGTCCAGATCAGATCAAATCAAACCAAGCGGTTCGATTCAGTTCTATCAAAAAAAATTAATGATTTTGGTTCTTTGAACCGAGAACTATTTGGTTTTGGTTTTGGTTCTCGTTCAGTTCTAGTGCAAAAACTAGATTCAGAACCAAAATTAATATTTACTTTTATATATAATAATTAGTGGAGATCCTAATTTTATATTTATTGGAGATGGCCCATTAATTGAATACAATTTATTAATCAATTTTGGGTCGTTAAAGATAAACAACTCATTAGTTGTCTATACCCTAATTTTGTATTCAGTTGAATTTTTCTCCTTCACTCATTTTCAATTTACACAAAGTCACAGCATACTGATAACCGCATTTCTTCAAGTCAGTGGAGTGTCATTTAATATCGAAAAATGAAATTGGTCAATTATTTAAAAAGCCTCTAAACTCTTTATTTTTTTTATTTATCTTGATTATTTGATTAATTATATGTGTTCTTCACAAATAGAAGAAAAACTTAATAAACATTGATGAAATATTAAACAGTTAATGTTGCCTATAAAAGTGAACCATAAAAATTTTGATAATTCATTCTTTATTGTAGGGGTGTGCCTTCAAAACTTTTGCAATTAATTTAGTGCTTGTTTGGTATGAATTTTGTTAATTAATTTTTTGACCGTTACAGATAAAGTGAGTTGAGAGAATAATTCAAAAATGATGGGTGAAATAGTGAAATAACGATAAAAAAAATTGATGTTAATTGAATTAAAATCTCTATCAAACATAATCTTAGTGAATCGTTGCTATTACTTATTAAATATTTTTTTGTATGAAAACGAAAACTGATTTGTGTATTCAAATTATAAATATATTTTATTTGTTAGTTATGACTTTTTTGATCTCAATAATTGAAATTTAAACTTCCTAAATGTTTGATGTTTATTTTCTTATCTAGGTATACATCACTAATTTATATGATGCAAATCTAAAAATTTAAGAAATGAAATTAGAACCAAACCAAAAATTGAATGGTTCGATTCAGTTTGATTTCATATATTTAAAAAAAATCATTTGGTTCTATTATAAAAAAAATCATTGATTCATGATTCGGTTCGGTTATATTGGAACCGGAATCATATGGAACCATATTCACTCTTAACTTAAAATGTGAGTTCCACCTATAAGTAAAGAGGTCAAAAAATGGCTGACTAGGGTAAGTAACGATCAAAAAATTAATTTTTTTTGAAAAATTAGAACCAAACGGGAGCCTAATATTAAACAAGAAACAATTTTGCTACACTTATATCATGGTTGACAACTTTATTTACATTGTTTGTCATGACATATAATTTTACTATTGATTTTAACAACATTTATTCAAATTAATAGTCTCAATTTTGACTCCTCAAAGAGTATCAAACTAGTTGTAGATTGTGAATGTACTACTAGTTTGATTCAACAAGAAAGACTAAAATTTGACTAAAAAGTAAAAACAAAAGCAATCCTCGTCGTGTTTGGGAAAAGTAATTGTTATATGAATTTTGGTGGTTATTTGGTACGATCATATTTTTTTGTGTATCTCTTTCACATCTAAGAGAGGGTTCGTACAATTATTTCCTTGTTAGATTCTATCTTACAAATAACAAATACAATCGTAATTCAAAAATAAAACAAATTGAATTGAATCGAACAAAATTTGTTGGTTCTTGGTTCTAATACCCAATTTAACAAATCATTTATCAGTTCTAAAAAGAATTCTTCAAAAATAGAAGTGAATTGAATTGAATCTAACCAAAGTTATCCTAATTCAAAAATAAACACAACAATTTACACGAACTGTCTAACTAGAAGTAGAATAGTGTTGGCTTGAATACGTTCTTGAAGAATATTTTCCAATATCACTTCCATTTTATTGTACTTTGACAGGTAAAAAACGCCAAGATGAAGGGAGAAAAAGAATCAAAGATTCTTATTAAATCAAAATCATATAAACTTTAGAGCATTCATTCATTTGAGCTTATAAATAACAATATAATAAATTGAATATGAGTTAAAAATGTGAAACAGTTGGTGCATTGCTCTAACCATTGTTTAAAATACAAAAATAAAGCTTNGCCTGAGAGGCCATTTTTACTGTAATTGGGGGAATCGGTTCAGCTTCCTCAGGGTTAGTTTTTTAGTAGTCGAACTCTGATAGAGTTTAGGGGTAAGGGTTTTAGCAATTTTGCCAACGGGATTAAAATTAGTTTTTAGTAGATTTTGACAAAAATTAATAAATCTTATGGCACTCATTAAATATGTGAATAAAATTAATTATTAATTTGACTGAGACTAAAATTTAAATTTAAACTTTTATCAAACAAGGACTTTAACAATATTGGCACATTAGGCAGGAAACCATTGAATGTCTTTGCATAATCTTAGGGTATTTGGTGTTGATTATGAGAATTGATTTTTTGACTGTTAGCTTGAAATAGGGGTGGAAAAAATGTCCAGATCAGATCAAATCAAACCAAGCGGTTCGATTCAGTTCTATCAAAAAAAATTAATGATTTTGGTTCTTTGAACCGAGAACTATTTGGTTTTGGTTTTGGTTCTCGTTCAGTTCTAGTGCAAAAACTAGATTCAGAACCAAAATTAATATTTACTTTTATATATAATAATTAGTGGAGATCCTAATTTTATATTTATTGGAGATGGCCCATTAATTGAATACAATTTATTAATCAATTTTGGGTCGTTAAAGATAAACAACTCATTAGTTGTCTATACCCTAATTTTGTATTCAGTTGAATTTTTCTCCTTCACTCATTTTCAATTTACACAAAGTCACAGCATACTGATAACCGCATTTCTTCAAGTCAGTGGAGTGTCATTTAATATCGAAAAATGAAATTGGTCAATTATTTAAAAAGCCTCTAAACTCTTTATTTTTTTTATTTATCTTGATTATTTGATTAATTATATGTGTTCTTCACAAATAGAAGAAAAACTTAATAAACATTGATGAAATATTAAACAGTTAATGTTGCCTATAAAAGTGAACCATAAAAATTTTGATAATTCATTCTTTATTGTAGGGGTGTGCCTTCAAAACTTTTGCAATTAAATTAGTGCTTGTTTGGTATGAATTTTGTTAATTAATTTTTTGACCGTTACAGATAAAGTGAGTTGAGAGAATAATTCAAAAATGATGGGTGAAATAACGATAAAAAAAATTGATGTTAATTGAATTAAAATCTCTATCAAACATAATCTTAGTGAATCGTTGCTATTACTTATTAAATATTTTTTTGTATGAAAACGAAAACTGATTTGTGTATTCAAATTATGAATATATTTTATTTGTTAGTTATGACTTTTTTGATCTCAATAATTGAAATTTAAACTTCCTAAATGTTTGATGTTTATTTTCTTATCTAGGTATACATCACTAATTTATATGATGCAAATCTAAAAATTTAAGAAATGAAATTAGAACCAAACCAAAATTGAATGGTTCGATTCAGTTTGATTTCATATATTTAAAAAAAATCATTTGGTTCTATTATAAAAAAAAAAATCATTGATTCATGATTCGGTTCGGTTATATTGGAACCGGAACCATACGGAACCATATTCACTCTTAACTTAAAATGTGAGTTCCACCTATAAGTAAAGAGGTCAAAAAATGGCTGACTAGGGTAAGTAACGATCAAAAAATTAATTTTTTTTGAAAAATTAGAACCAAACGGGAGCCTAATATTAAACAAGAAACAATTTTGCTACACTTATATCATGGTTGACAACTTTATTTACATTGTTTGTCATGACATATAATTATACTATTGATTTTAACAACATTTATTCAAATTAATAGTCTCAATTTTGACACCTCAAAGAGTATCAAACTAGTTGTAGATTGTGAATGTACTACTAGTTTGATTCAACAAGAAAGACTAAAATTTGACTAAAAAGTAAAAACAAAAGCAATCCTCATCGTGTTTGGGAAAAGTAATTGTTATATGAATTTTGGTGGTTATTTGGTACGATCATATTTTTTTGTGTATCTCTTTCACATCTAAGAGAGGGTTCGTACAATTATTTCCTTGTTAGATTCTATCTTACAAATAACAAATACAATCGTAATTCAAAAATAAAACAAATTGAATTGAATCGAACAAAATTTGTTGGTTCTTGGTTCTAATACCCAATTTAACAAATCATTTATCAGTTCTAAAAAGAATTCTTCAAAAATAGAAGTGAATTGAATTGAATCTAACCAAAGTTATCCTAATTCAAAAATAAACACAACAATTTACACGAACTGTCTAACTAGAAGTAGAATAGTGTTGGCTTGAATACGTTCTTGAAGAATATTTTCCAATATCACTTCCATTTTATTGTACTTTGACAGGTAAAAAACGCTAAGATGAAGGGAGAAAAAGAATCAAAGATTCTTATTAAATCAAAATCATATAAACTTTAGAGCATTCCTTCATCTGAGCTTATAAATAACACTATAATAAATTGAATATGAGTTAAAAATGTGAAACAGTTGGTGCATTGCTCTAACCATTGTTTAAAATACAAAAATAAAGCTTCTGTGTTAAATTGATTTTTTGGTTTTTGTTATCATAAGTTTATAAGTGAGGATCGTATTGGAATCAATAGATTCTCGATTTTAGTTCTTGTTTGATTTTCATTCTTTTAAAAAATTATTTTTTCAAAACATATTTTGAACAACACATTATTCAATAAAATAATATTACACGTAAATCTAAAACTTTTCTTTAATTTTTAACTATATATTTCTCATCAATCTATTATTCAAAATATATTATTGTTCTCAAAATGGAAATCAAACAAGGGCTTAATATTTAAAAATGCTTAGAACGTGAGTAGAATTGGACCAAACTAATCAATTCTAGTTCGATCCAATGATTCCGATAACTTTTTGCTTTTTCCCATAAAGCTAAAAGAAGTAAAAATTATATAACTCAAAGCCGTTAATTCCCCGTATTAACATTTTTTAATCTTCAATTGTTATTTTTTTACTCTTTGTCCTTTTTGGTTCGATTAAAAGAATTAATTAAAATTTAAATCAAAATTAATAATTAATTTTAATTAAATATTTTATAATATTCGCGACTTTGCAACAACACATTCCGCTAACTTTTATTAAAATATATTAAAAATTGATTTTTCTATAATATGAAAACAAATACTTAAATAAGAATAAGAGAACAAGATGGAATCCAAAGCCCGAACATTTATATTGAATGCATTAAAAATATTTCACACCATATTAAATTTCTTGAAAAACAAGTCTGAAAAATAACTCATGGACTTTACATGAGTTGAATTTTTGATCTTTTAACTTTCAATCTATTTCTACAAGTTTTATAAATATAATATAACGCAATGGCAAAAATATTTCTATTATTTATTGGGACAATGACGGAAAGGGACCATGTCCCTTATTCCATTCCATACCCGTCCCGTACTCGGCTCGGGATAGATACTGTATCCATATAAGGGGATTTTCAATCCGTTCTTATCTCTAATTTAATTTCAATATTCTAACTATTCACCACTCATCGCGTATTGGTATGATTTAGCTTGAAAGTTATATTCAACCCCATGTGCAAGTCTATATCCATCCTACTCTAGAAAGTTACTTTATAGAAAAGAAAGAAAGAAAGTAATATCGCTCTTTTTCTAGTTTTGTCGAACACGATTTGGCCCTCGTTTGTTTCTCATTATTAGCTCATTAAAATGAAAAATATGATCATTATCCATCACATCAAATCACCATATTTGACTTTCTATCTCTTGTGTGGAGTTCGTAACGATTATATTTTTCATTCTCATTTTTATATTAATGTGTATCAAACGAGGTTTGGCCCCATTATTTGGGTTTATAATGAGAGAATAATATTTTTTTTTAAAAATGAATGATTGTAAAAGAATAAAAAAATTTCGATTTGTGTATAATATTATTTTTATTGAAGATTGTGTGATTAAAAATACGAAAAATTTAAATTAAATTGAATGGTATTAAAAGGGGGCCTAGTATACAAACTCTTTCTTGTCGCCCTTTCACACCCATACAGCCCCTGTGACACGTACACCTCCACCCCCTCTCTCTCTCTTCACGTGCCAATCATCGATTTATCATGTGACAGTGCAGACCCACCCCCATACGGTGATACCCCGTCTCTGTTCTATGTTCCCCCGCAGGAGGAATTAGTGGCCAACAGCCGGTTGACCTGGCCAGTTTTCCAAAGAGGCCTTTGACCAGTTAAAAAAAAAGGCAAAATTATTTAAAACAGTGAAAACCAACAAAAATCAAGAGAAACCCAATTTTACCCCTCAGGACTTGCAAGGAAAAAGAAGCAGAAGGCGAGAAGGAAAAGTATTGTAGCACGGTCGACCCAGTCACCGACAAATAATGAAAAACAGGAGACCAAGTTGGTCATTTCTCTCTGAAGAAGGTAAGAAATTTATACAAAAAAAAAATCATGTTTATAATTTTATTTTTTAAAAAAAGTATGATTTTATATATATTTGTTGAGAAATCCTTGTGTAAATGTGGAATTTGGGTTGTTATTGCTTGGGAAGGAGTGGAAATCGTCGAAAATGGAGTTTTTCGGCTATCTCCATGGCCGGAAATGGAAGCCAGCGCTGGGCACGCCGTCTAGGCTCGCCCAGCCGGCCCGATTGATTGGGCGCCTGGGTGCCCAACTGGGCGCCCAGTTGCCCAGTCGACTGGGCCGGCCGTTATTTTGGGCCGTGGGCTTTTTTTTCGGTAATTATTGAAGTTAATTAAATAATTATTAATGGCTTATATTGTGTTCTCTAATATGTAATTATTTATTTGAATTGTTTAATTTGAATGTATATTATGTATTTAAAATTATTAGTAAATATCAGATGTAAATGTTATATTATTTATCGAAATATTTATTAGTTGCTAATTTAGATTAATTAATTATTTTATATTAAGTAATAGTAAAAAAATTAAAAGAAATAATATAATATTAAATAATTAATATATTTAAAGAATTTAAATAAATATTTAAACATTTGTAAAATAATAAAAATAAGCAATTAAATTTGAAAATTAAATTAGCAAAAAAATTAATTTTTTGAAAAGCAATTAAAATAAATTTGTAAATATGAAATAAGAATTATGCATAAATAATTAAAATTAGTATTTAAACATTCATTAAAATTAAAAAAACTAAATTAAGTGTTAGAAAAATAATTAAAATATTAAAATAAGCATTTAAAAATAAGTGTTACTAAATTAATTTTAAAAAATGAAATATTAAATAAGATATATATAAAGAATTTAAATACATAATTAAACATTTGTAAATAATTAAAATAAGTTTTAAAACTTCATTAAAAATAAATAACTAAATTAACTGTTAGAAAAAAATTAAAATAAGCAATTAAAATATCAAAATAAGT